>NC_047023.1:2133897-2219758 GCF_902652985.1 Pecten maximus | reverse complement strand
TTTCTGAAATTCTTTATTTTTTATAACTACTTCAATGGTTGAAGGTTGATGACTTCGTATACTTTATATTGAAAAACACTTTCCCTAAAGTTTGTTCATGTAAACTTAGGTTTCTACCCTGGGACTGGTCATATAGCTATATTTTCGTTGTCATCATGTTTCTTCCATCCCTGAGAAAATATATATCTAGGTGGTCAAAAAAAAAAAAAAACGTAAATAATACAGTGAGAGTTTTGTTTCATCAGTTTAGCGCCCTGTTATTCGTACAGGTAGATTAAGGCGTCTTTTACTGATTATATCAGTTGAGAGAAATAAATAGATCAATTAAAAAGGTCAATAAAATGATGTGTATGATATAATTCATGATTTATTGATAGAAATTATTATTATTTACTTCTAGGAATAACTTAACCACAATATAACACCTGTATATGTATCGTAACGATGACGATGTCGATGGTACTTAAAATTTGTGATGTTTACGTATGTTTCAGTCAGATGCTTTGTCCGGATCAGCTGCGGGTGGTCACACAGACATTGTTAAGATACTTCTGGATGAGGGAGCCGACGTAGATCAGGTTAGTTCACTAAACATTTTAATGGAAGCTGTATGGCGATGTTATATTGTAATATTGCTTGAACAGTCACAACTCGATGCATTACTAATTTTGTCGTCTTATCGATTTTACTGCAGTAGAGACAGTTAAAACATTTATTGAATAAAAACATTTTCATTTAGGATCATGATTCTTTATACCTAGTAAAATTATCATTAGAAACATGCCTAATCACGCTTTTCACGCCATTATATTTGTAACAAGGTGTTCCGTTGTCTGGCAAATGATATTAGTCATAGTTGAGATGTAATAATGACCTCTTGATGTGCTTTCAATATGACTAAATTGTGATTTATATGAAACAACCCAAACTCTGGCTCCGACTGAACAAAATATATGAAAAAAAGGATATGAATTATGCCGTCTTCTTTGTTTTATTTCATTCTGTTTAATATACTCATGTGGAATAACTTTACCACAAAGCAATGCATATTTTAGTAGCATGATGGTGACGCTGTCGTGTGTACATGTACATTTTTGGTGTTTACTTTTGTTTCAGTATGATGGTTTGGGCGGAGCAGCTAGGTATGGCCACATAGACATTGTTAAGATACTGCTGGATAAGGGAGCCTACGTAAATCAGGTTGGTTCACTTAACCTTTTAAAGGCAGCTTGATATTGATGCGTATTTTAATATTGCTGTTCAATAACGATTTAAAGAATTACTCAATTAATGTCTGATCGGTGTTTATTGATATGCATATATTTTAAATTATTTCGTCAACAGAAAATAACAATTTTTAACTTGGATCATGATTCTTTATAACATGTAATATAATCACAAGAAACAATCCCGATGAGGCAGCGAAAAGATCGAATCAAGTACTCATTCGTTAAACATTAAAATTCTCAAAACATGTCTTTAAACTTCTAAATATGCAAACTCGTCACTCGCTTTTCACGCCATTATACATGTAACAAGGTGTTCCTTTGTCTGACAAATGATATTGGTCATTATTGAGATGGAGATAACTCAACACCCTGGTTTCCGATTTTCATCTTTCCCCAGTATTAGCTTAAGATTTTTTTCTGATTGGCTACAATGTTAGATTAAAAAATAAATTGAAGCTATCAGACACTTAACAATGATTTTGTCAACGTTGTCTCTGATCGATTATTTGAAAGCACCGTAATGCAAGCTTCGACAAAACACTAATTTAAAAATATAAGAAAAATGTTTTGGAATTAAAGTGATAGCATAATTTAAATAGTTTAACCATATACCTGTCTGGGATCATTAACCACACGACATGTGAACGATGTCTCTTTAGTCATCATACTGATTTGGTATGACTTGACCACACCATAGGTTATAAGTGTAAGCTTAGTCATATACTGGACGGGGCTTACTTATACTTACAGCTATGCCATCATTATTTTTATAAGAATGATACCGTTACATGATCCATTGCACATTTCTATAGATTGCAATTATTTTCCTTAAATAAGCGTACAGAAGTCCATTCTATCTCAGTTTAAATTATAACTTAATATTTACCTCTGAAATGTTACAAATAATTTGATCATTTACAAATAATTTTTCTCTAGGGGACATCAAAAGTAGTATTGACCTCTTATAAATACATATTAAGTGTTTTTAATATCACCAAATTGTTCCTAATATGAAACAACCCAAACTTTGGGTACGACTGAATAAAATCTGTCCCAAAGATTTGCATTACACTGTAGCCCATGTTTTGATTAATTCTTAACAATATACCGTTCGGGAATAAATTAACCACATGGCAATACCTGTTTTGGTAGCCTGACGATGACAATATCATGGGATCCGATGTAAATGGGGTTATCAACTTGACATTTTAAGGGCAGCCTAATGTTGATGCTTTATTTTGATATTGTTTTATCAGTTTGAAACATTAACATCAAATTTGTTTTTGATTTGTGATCCGGTTTTTTTTTTATAACTGGTAGAATGATCATTAGAAACAGATATTGTTTAGATACTCCTAGAAGAGGGACCGATGTAAATAAGGTTCGTTAAGTAAACATTTTAAAGGCAGCTTAATGCTGATGATCTATTTGATATTGATTTTCAGCCACAATTCTACAAATTTATGAAGTAATGTCTAATCAAAGGAGGCGTTTTGAAACATTAATTGAGAGGTAGAGAAAATTTGAAATATTAATTAAACAAAATCAAAGCTTTTTCATGTGTGATCATGATTCTTTATAACTAGTAAGATAAGCATTAGAAACAGACTAATCAGGCTAAAAGAGGAGCGCATCCACTTCATATTAGAATAACTTGCTCACAGCCTGAAATAAGATAAAGTGAATCAAAGCTGACCCCATTTTTCTGGCTTTTCTATTGTTATTCCTTTTTGATATAATGAAAGTAGGGGCTGATATATATATTTTATAAATACTAACCATTTGCAGACGCCTGCAATTATATAGATACTATATACTATATCTATATATGTGTGTGTCTGTGTGTGTGTGAGAGAGTGTGTGTTTGAGTGCGTGTGTGTGTTAATATCAAATGTATAGTATTGTACAATATGATGAGTTAGTTGGTTTATAGGTCTTGTATATCTTTCATTTTATTATTGAAACATGAACAAAACTTTATCTTTAGGACTGAATTACCTGATAATACGATATACGTCTGATCTTGAAAACTGTTAATTAATTGACCAATTGTTGCTGAATTTTAACACTTTTATTTGAAATCGTTTATGCATTTTTTTTTCTTTTATTGTGTTCATGAATATAACTTTTGATATTATTTCTCAAGCTCATTCGGCATGAAAATATCAAGAAACAAGAACAGAAATAAAATTCTTATGCCACTAACGTTGTTAGCGGCGCCTAGATGGTCAACAGTTATATCTACACTAAGTTTTAAAGCGACTATATATACAAAAATCCCTGTCATCTGGCATACTTTTTTGATATATCATGAAACTAAAAATTCATGTCATTACGAAAATCAAAAGAGTCCGAAACCATGTTTTTGAAAGACCATACAAGAGACAAAACAATGACATTATTATTCAGTAGGTATTACAAGAATACATATGTTACCATTCGTGAACAAAACGCTACGCGGACTCTTCAATCGCACATTGCATGACTGCATTATACTTTCCCAGTAAAAATTTATACAAGCATCGATTGAAATAAACAGTGTTTAAAACCCGAAAGCATATATGTTTAGAACAGTTTTACGGCATAGAATCTCGTATTGATATATCTATCCTTTTTTACTGCTTATAAGAAGAAATCGCCGTTTATTGAGCATGAAATCGACAGTTCTCTTCTAAACTATCCAATAGGATAATGAACACAAACACAAAAGTTGTATTTCCCAGCGACATAGGCACTGGCTAATTTATTGTCAAATAACAATACATGTATTACAAAATAACATATTTCACACACACAACTCCTACCCTAACCTAACCTATACTGTATTATAATACACCATATGAAAATTACCCCAAAAAAAAATAAAATTTACGTGTGATCTGGTATACCTGCGTCGCCTGAATGACACGTATGCAAATACCAGTAACGCCACCTATTGGCGTACCTCATACCGAAGAGAAAATAATTACATCCTAATTCCTACCGTCAACCGGTTGAAATTATATTTATAGCCCGATAAACACTTTAACAAAAGAGCTATTATATAATCGGTATTAATTTTAACGAGAAATCTTTACATTTGGCACCCGAGTTTCGCATTGTCTCAGTTTCAATCTGGGTTGCATTAATGAAAGTATAGATGTAGTCAAGATCAGATAACAACCCAAACTCTGGCTCCGACTGAACAAAATATATGAAAAAAAGGATATGAATTATGCCGTCTTCTTTGTTTTATTTCATTCTGTTTAATATACTGATGTGGAATAACTTTACCACAAAGCAATGCATGTTTTAGTAGCATGATGGTGACGCTGTCGTGTGTACATGTACATTTTTGGTGTTTACTTTTCTTTCAGTATGATTGTTTGGCCAGAGCAGCTAGTTATGGCCACATAGACATTGTTAAGATACTGCTGGATAAGGGAGCCGACGTAAATCAGGTTGGTTCACTTAACCTTTTAAAGGCAGCTTGATATTGATGCGTATTTTAATATTGCTGTTCAATAACGATTTAAAGAATTACTCAATTAATGTCTGATCGGTGTTTATTGATATGCATATATTTTAAATTATTTCGTCAACAGAAAATAAACAATTTTTAACTTGGGATCATGATTCTTTATAACATGTAATATAATCACAAGAAACAATCCCAATGAGGCAGCGAAAAGATCGAATCAAGTACTCATTCGTTAAACATTAAAATTCTCAAAACATGTCTTTAAACTTCTAAATATGCAAACTCGTCACTCGCTTTTCACGCCATTATACATGTAACAAGGTGTTCCTTTGTCTGACAAATGATATTGGTCATTATTGAGATGGAGATAGCTCAACACCCTGGTTTCCGATCTTCATCTTTCCCCAGTATTAGCTTAAGATTTTTTTCTGATTGGCTACAATGTTAGATTAAAAAATAAATTGAAGCTATCAGACACTTAACATTGATTTTGTCAACGTTGTCTCTGATCGATTATTTGAAAGCACCGTAATGCAATCTTCGACAAAACACTAATTTAAAAATATAAGAAAAATGTTTTGGAATTAAAGTGATAGCATAATTTAAATAGTTTAACCATATACCTGTCTGGGATCATTAACCACACGACATGTGAACGATTTCTCTTTAGTCATCATACTGATTTGGTATGACATGACCACACCATAGGTTATAAGTGTAAGCTTAGTCATATACTGGACGGGGCTTACTTATACTTACAGCTATGCCATCATTTTTTTTATAAGAATGATACCGTTACATGATCCATTGCACATTTCTATAGATTGCAATTATTTTCCTTAAATAAGCGTACAGAAGTCCATCCTATCTCAGTTTAAATTATAACTTAATATTTACCTCTGAAATGTTACAAATAATTTGATCATTTACAAATAATTTTTCTCTAGGGGACATCAAAAGTAGTATTGACCTCTTATAAATACATATTAAGTGTTTTTAATATCACCAAATTGTTGCTAATATGAAACAACCCAAACTTTGGGTACGACTGAATAAAATCTGTCCCAAAGATTTGCATTACACTGTAGCCCATGTTTTGATTAATTCTTAACAACATACCGTTCGGGAATAAATTAACCACATGGCAATACCTGTTTTGGTAGCCTGACGATGACAATATCATGGGATCCGATGTAAATGGGGTTATCAACTTGACATTTTAAGGGCAGCCTAATGTTGATGCTTTATTTTGATATTGTTTTATCAGTTTGAAACATTAACATCAAATTTGTTTTTGATTTGTGATGAGTTTTTTTTTTTTATAACTGGTAGAATGATCATTAGAAACAGATATTGTTTAGATACTCCTAGAAGAGGGACCGATGTAAATAAGGTTCGTTAAGTAAACATTTTAAAGGCAGCTTAATGCTGATGATCTATTTGATATTGATTTTCAGCCACAATTCTACAAATTTATGAAGTAATGTCTAATCAAAGGAGGCGTTTTGAAACATTAATTGAGAGGTAGAGAAAATTTGAAATATTAATTAAACAAAATCAAAGCTTTTCCATGTGTGATCATGATTCTTTATAACTAGTAAGATAAGCATTAGAAACAGACTAATCAGGCTAAAAGAGGAGCGCATCCACTACATATTAGAATAACTTGCTCACAGCCTGAAATAAGATAAAGTGATTCAAAGCTGACCCCATTTTTCTGGCTTTTCTATTGTTATTCCTTTTTGATATAATGGAAGTAGGGGCTGATATATATATTTTATAAATACTAACCATTTGCAGACGCCTGCAATTATATAGATACTATATACTATATCTATATATGTGTGTGTCTGTGTGTGTGTGAGAGAGAGTGTGTGTTTGAGTGCGTGTGTGTGTTAATATCAAATGTATGGTATTGTACAATATGATGAGTTAGTTGGTTTATAGGTCTTGTATATCTTTCATTTTATTATTGAAACATGAACAAAACTTTATCTTTAGGACTGAATTACCTGATAATACGATATACGTCTGATCTTGAAAACTGTTAATTAATTGACCAATTGTTGCTGAATTTTAACATTTTTATTTGAAATCGTTTATGCATTTGTTTTCTTTTATTGTGTTCATGAATATAACTTTTGATATTATTTCTCAAGCTCATTCGGCATGAAAATATCAAGAAACAAGAACAGAAATAAAATTCTTATGCCACTAACGTTGTTAGCGGCGCCTAGATGGTCAACAGTTATATCTACACTAAGTTTTAAAGCGACTATATATACAAAAATCCCTGTCATCTGGCATACTTTTTTGATATATCTTGAAACTAAAAATTCATGTCATTACGAAAATCAAAAGAGTCCGAAACCATGTTTTTGAAAGACCATACAAGAGACAAAACAATGACATTATTATTCAGTAGGTATTACAAGAATACATATGTTACCATTCGTGAACAAAACGCTACGCGGACTCTTCAATCGCACATTGCATGACTGCATTATACTTTCCCAGTAAAAAATTATACAAGCATCGATTGAAATAAACAGTGTTTAAAACCCGAAAGCATATATGTTTAGAACAGTTTTACGGCATAGAATCTCGTATTGATATATCTACCTTTTTTACTGCTTATAAGAAGAAATCGCCGTTTAATGAGCATGAAATCGACAGTTCTCTTCTAAACTATCCAATAGGATAATGAACACAAACACAAAAGTTGTATTTCCCAGCGACATAGGCACTGGCTAATTTATTGTCAAATAACAATACATGTATTACAAAATAACATATTTCACACACACAACTCCTACCCTAACCTAACCTATACTGTATTATAATACACCATATGAAAATTACCCTAAACAAAATAAAATTTACGTGTGATCTGGTATACCTGCGTCGCCTGAATGACACGTATGCAAATACCAGTAACGCCACCTATTGGCGTACCTCATACCGAAGAGAAAATAATTACATCCTAATTCCTACCATCAACCGGTTGAAATTATATGTATAGCCCGATAAACACTTTAACAAAAGAGCGATTATAAAATCGGTATTAATTTTAACGAGAAATCTTTACATTTGGCACCCGAGTTTCGCATTGTCTCAGTTTCAATCTGGGTTGCATTAATGAAAGTATAGATGTAGTCAAGATCAGATAACGTGATTGTTACGTCATTTTGATCAACATCACGGACATGCTTGGCTATGCACTAAGTTTGAAAAAAAGGCGAAGATAGTGATTGAGATCAATTGCGTTACTATGACGTCATTTTAGCGCAATGTTGATAATTAAGGCTTTGTATAGTGTGTTTGATTGAATGCAATTCAATCACAGAAAGGATGTTGATTTAAAAATGCTATTCTTTCGAATGAATATACAAGGAAATGGAAGAAAATAAAGAACAGATTTATTTAAGAAAGGCGGAGTTTAACATAAGACAGACAAATATTGATGGCGCCCTAACGCCAGTACCCTTGACGATAACCAATAGAACATGTATTAGTGACTAAAGATCTTATTTAATAGTATTATAAATATTTGTAATTATTCGATCGTTTTCTGTTTTTAATCCAATAAATACTACTATAGTTGAAGGTTGATGACTTTACAAAATTGTACTAAAATTTTGTTCAGGTAGACCTATATCTGTCTTATACCACGTGGTAACACCTCCTCTGTGTGCACCAATTAAACACAAAGTTCTCAAGGCAAGTGACATTTAGATGATCTCATACAATTTTTTTATGTGAAGGTGTGTATAGTAAATATATGATTCACCCTGTTTTAGTACAATGATTAATACAATTCACATAGAGAAGTAAGAACATCTTATTCCTGATTGGAAAATATGAGACCGGCTTATTTTGTAATTTTATCACTATCCCTTTTTCTTTGGTTTTCTAATGTGAAACCCAAATGGGACAGTTTCCAGGTACTGACCGTAGGCCGGTGGTTTTTCTCTGGGTACTCCGGCTTTCCTCCACCTTCAAAACCTGGCACGTCCTTAAATGACCCTGGGTGTTAAAAGGACGCTAAGCTAAAAACCAAATCAAAGTCGACGTTAGTATTCTTGGTAAAAAACCCAAATAAAGAAATTATAAAATATAAGAAAATGGATGACTGACTCTTTTTCCAGAAATTTGTTAGTGATATGAGAGAAAATCTCTTACTATTTGTGTATGTAGGTTAGGGATATTCCACCCTCGGGATAACGAGATGTGGTAAAACCCTCGGCTAACCTCGGAATTTACCACATTTGATGACCATTCGGGTGGATACACACATATGAAACAATCTTGTATGCTTTGTCATGTTTTCATTGGTAATTACTGATTCAAACGACACGTGACCAATGAAGGTTAAATCATATACTAATCAGGTTTTATTGTTGTTGGTCCATAGACATGTCATGTTTTTTTTACAATTGCAATAATTATGCCATATCCTTATTCTATCGTCTGTGATCCATATTTTCGTATCGTTTTCCTCGCCAATTTTCTCATGAACATTATATTACCGCTTTATCAATATACTGCATGTGAATTTCCACAAACATTTACTTTTTAGAATATCTGCTTCTTAAGATATTACATGTTATGTCAAATTTTTACATTGAAATGCTCTCTGCGATAGTATTGCACGTCAGTGTGAGTGTTCTCTGAAGTCATGTTATTTCAGCCAATCAGATTTGTCCGCCAAATTGTCGATATTGCAATATTATGTTTTATCAACGATATTTTTTTTTGTCCGACGCTGCGTTGAATATTTTGGAATCAGATGTGATTTGGATGTCATGACAGTCTACATTACGCATTACGCTTACGCATTATGTGCTCTAGTTTTGATAACAAAATGTAAAAATAATTATGGTTCTTTGTTTTGATCAATATGATAATTTTCGAAGCTAGAATAACAATATCAGTCTTGGTTATTTCGATAGAAAAAGATTCTTTGATTTTACTAATATTATATAACCGTAGTATCTAAACAGTAATGTAAATACTGCCTAATGCATTATTACAGATTTATTACCCAGCAAAGTGATTAATAGAAAGCGTTAAATGTTAGAATGTACATTATATATATTGTTCATTTAAACATTTTACTTTCAATATTATCGCATTTTATTTCTCTTTCTTTTTATACGTCATTTTTTTATCAAGTTACACTTTCTTTCATTCAATTCTTTGATATAACAAGTAGGGATGTAAATATAGTTATTTATATATTGTTAATACTTTTCCCGATAGGAAATTAACATTATATTGATGGTCCATGCAATCTTTCTATGTTTCCTTTTGTTGATGTCAGATCTTTTATCCGAAGTTGAACGTAGTCGAAGAGACATATGTTAAAGGAAATATTGATATCATTTACGATTCAGTGACCAAATCAGTTGTCAGTGTTTCAGTGTTTACCGAGACGGTTATAGATGTCATTTTATACAGTTACGATTTATTTTTCATTTGGAGTATAAAACAAACAAAACCTTGCTTATAGCCCAACATTATCTATATAAGGTACGTATATTATACCAATGGGCATGTTTTAATTATTGTTAGCGCTAAAACCATAGATTTTAGCAGCTATTGTCAGCGCTTTTGAGAGATGGGCACGCAACGCGCTTTTTACCTCCCCCCCCCCCCCCCCCCCCCCCCCCCCTCGGTTGGTGTTTTGTAAAATTACTTGACTACTGTGATATCTATAGTGGCAAATTTGCACAAATATGCAACACTGTAAGGTTTGTCATCTTTCTGTTAACTTATTTTGCAATGAAAATATAATATAAAGATAAATTTTGAAAGAAAAGAAAACTAATGTTGGACTGAGTAGGTTCTTATTTATAAAATATCAAACATTTGAATAACGTCCCGGTTAGCTAAGTAGATTGAGGCGAAGTGTTCCACCGAGGAGGCCGAGGTTCAATTCCCTGCAGCGGATTTTTTTCTTCTATAAATATATTTTTTATAATTATATCTTTCTATATTTCAAGAAAAGATATATATTCACATGTGTGTTTATAGTTGTTTTAATTCATATTTGCTCGGAATGTAAATGGCCTTTTAACACAAACAACAGTAAGGCTAAGTTGTAGTACAGTAGGCTAAAGATAGATTTAGTACTATCTTTTCGTAGCTCATTTGCAAATATAATTTTATAATAATTTCAATATCTTCAATCAGTGCATTGACGCAGAAAATAATTTGAGCCGCTCGTCAATTTGACGCTTCAAATTTTGAGTAACACTAGTGCTGCTTGTTAGTTCTTTTGTGTTGTCCTATATATAGACTCGCCAAAGTGTAGGTTAGCTATAGTCAGTGACACTAATTGACCCCAAGGGGTTAATTACAAGAGTCAGCCAACCGTGAAACACTCCGACTGTCTCCAAATTGGGTCACAGGTGAATTATCCAATTAACAACTTTACCTGAAGTGAAATTATGTTATTTACAACCTAGATATATTTGCTAAGAAACAGTATATTTCAATTGACTTAAGAATATTGGGACTGAACTGCAGCCATTTTCTCACAACAATCGGCAAAATCTCTCTCTTTTTTTTTTCAAACGAAACTTATAGACATGAATTTTTATAAAAAAAAGACAGAGACGTATGTATACCTATATACATATTGTGACTTTAATAACTGTATGTTTAAAATGTTCTGAGTATAAAAGAAACACAGATATATTAAATAAATTCTTGTAAAAACTTTATATATTTAGATTGAAATGTAACAACTTTTTAATCATATCTACACCCAGTAAATTTTGAATTTTTATAGCCATCTAACATTTGATGGTCTTATTCTAATTATTATATTAATTGCACAAGTACATATGTTTTAATGCAAAAGACGTGTAACTAGATCTAGCTCAGTAGAGTTTTTAATCCTATACAAAACGATAAATTATACGGTATCTTTAAACCGTCAGTCAAAGATGATTTACATCTTGTAAATGTTATTATAAAGACAGTCTCAAGAAATTCTGGGTATATCTCGCAGGTGAAAAATGGAGGTCTATAGGTTAACAACCCCCACCACCACCACCTCCCCCCTCCCCTCCTCTCCTCACACCTGCTGATACAGGTGTGACACCCTTTGATTACCTGGACAGTTCAGGTATAGCCTCAGGGAATCTTTCAATACACTGGCCGGCTAGAGATACACAGATATGTCAACTTATAAATCTTCCCATGTGTGAGAAATTAATCTTCATATATGGTAGAAATTACTTCCATAACTGTGAATGTCTTAGGTGACTTAAAGAGTAGGATGGAGTAATTTGTATGATTGAAATATGTTGAAAGTCGTATTGCCCAATAAATCTATATAACACACGCTATAATAGCAACAAAAATTAAACTAGAAATTGTTGGCTAACAACTTGACGGGCTTTTCACCTACTTAGCATAACTGACCTAAAGGCTTGGTATTTCGAAACGTAAAAAAAATATTTTAGAACACTTGATAGGTCATCCACATTCTAGTTTTGAATTAATCTGGCAGCTGAGATGAAACGTTTCAACAAAGAATTGGACGAGGGGAGATAACCCATACAAGCACATTGTACGAGTTATCTCCCTCCGTCCAACTCCTTTGTTTTTTAAAATACATAAAATATAACGGGAAATATTCAAAATGGCATCTCGCGTTAACGGCAAATTTTGCTGAAAAACTAAGGACAGCAAAATCATTAGAATGACATACTGCGTCATACTTCAAAAGAATTTTAGAAAAAGATTGAAAAATGAAGATTTTCTAAAAATAGACAAATTTAACCCCATATCTTACTTTTTTATTTGACCTTTGACCCGAAAACTTTTGTAATAAATGTTAGCGTCAGGCATTATCTACAAATAACATAATCACATTACCTCTGTAGAATAAATCCTTTTTTAGTTATGGTCATTTTAAACTTTTTAATACATGACGTCATGACGGCCATATTGGATTGTGGATCGACCCCCCATAGTAACAAGACTCATAAGCAGTACCATCTCATAACCATTTTGTCCAATTTGATGTTGATCGCACTGGTGGAATTTGAGAAGAAACTTAAACTGTGAGTTGTAAACATACATAAGATATAGAGAGAAATATTCAAAATGACGTCCCGCGTTAACGACAAATGTTACCAAAGAACTAAGGACATCAAAATCATCAGAATGACATACTGCATCATACCTTGAAAGATTTTTTGAAAAACTTTACTCCTACAAAGTCGTGGTAGCCAATAACGTATTTTAAATCAAAGCGACCACTTTCCTACCATCCATTTTTAGTTAGATAAAGTGGCTTTGTCATTACAATGTTAATCTGTTAAAACAATGCTAATCTGTTAAACTTTTAGACTTTATTGGATCGTTGAAATAAGTTATTCTTCATGTTTACCCTAAAATAATCGTTTAATTATTTCATTTATAAAACAACGGTGTTTATAAACAAATAAATGAGAATATTAATTTAGTTTAATATGTTATTAATACTTTGAGTGGTGGGCAATTTTATCTGCATAAAATTACAAGGGAGTCTAGATCTCATTACACCAGTAACCAGATCCCTCACTAGTAGGGGTCCAGCTTGCTTTTACATTAACTGCTACACTTGTGTAAATAAAGGGTCAGCTGGCATCTGGGACACCAACTGTGAACAGGGCCACATACATTACATAAAGCAGGCCTCACCCTGATCAAATAGCAGATGACTAAATTTGGTTATATGTAATCTGTTTGACCAATGGGATGGACACTTCCCTGCTAGAGTGAACCCCCATAGGGGAAACAGTCAGCAGACTATTCCCCTCCTACATGCTGGTCACTTCAGCCCACCCTAAAATCATCATTCACCATTAAATCTATTTATGTGTAGTTTTAGTATTTGTTAACTAGTAGTTTATAGTGATTAGTGTAGTACACTGTAGGAGGACCATAGTTTAAGTTTTAACTACAAAAAATAATGATATTGCTTATTGTTATTTTACTCTGTCATAATTATGTATTATGCAAATAAATCATGGTCTGAAGTTCACCCAAACCAATTTGTAATTTATTTATATTTAGTATATTGTAATATGTTTTCCATCTCTTCAGCCAGCATTTCTACCAGAAAATTGGATTAATATTGCTTATATCAAATATAGATAAGTCTCAATTTTGCAATAAATTGTTGGTAGAAAAAGATACCTGTTTATAACATTTACGCCTACCGCTTTTGTTTATTTGAAGATAAACCTCACCCAGTCTGCTGTCAGTTCATTACTGTTGGTTTAATCTTTATCTGACTTACTTATGATAAATACGATTTGTTTTATTCGTGTTAACACTTTTAACATAACGTTCTGGGTACTGTTATAATCATTCCGGCATTTCAAACGTTAATGAAGCATTTCCAAAGAAGTCATCTTTGCTTTAGACCGCTCTGATTCTCAAGGGGTCACAACGTTGTCTGCATGTGTTTACAGATCTGACAATGCTTATCGTCAGTGTAGGGTTTAAACATTGGCTTTATTTATAAAAATACATACATTATGTCAGATAAATATATGTATATCATACTAAGAATAAACCGATATGGTTACATAGTTAACGATTAGACGTTTCATCTGAGTGTGGATATCACTTCGTTACTGTACTGAATACAAGGCCTACATGCTTTTTAGCTAGTATCTTCGAAGAAGAGTGAGAGCTGATGTCGTCACTCCGGCGTCGGCGTTGGTTTTTCAAATGTTAATTTTTTGGTGCAAGTGTTGAAAGGCATAGTAGTTTATGGTAATATGGTCACTGTTGGGGTCAAACTATCCCCTGCCGGAGTTAAACTAAAAGATTTTGGGTTCTAATACTTTTTTTCATGAAGGGAAAGTATGGTCTTTCATTGATATGTGCATTATTTTTCTATCTACAGTCACATTATCTTTAACATTTGTCTTTCAAATCTTAAGCTACATGTCGTATTCCAAGCAACTGGTTTTCATTTGACAGAAAAAGTGACATTGACCTTTGACATCCGAGTATGAAAGAGTACTTAAGGCATTGTGCAGCAACCAAATAAGAGGCCATATGAGCCTGTATGAATCACCTTCTCTGGACCTCTTTTTGATACTGAGAAAAAAAGGGTTTAAACATTTAAACATTTTTGACGGCTGTGACCTTGAACTTTGTATCACTTCATCAGCATACTACAGGCCCAATACCAGGTATGTTGGCCTCAAGGTTATTCAGTTGAAGATTTTCAAGTTTTTTTTTTGCACGCCTGGCGCCAGTGGTCTTTAATGAAGGTAAAGGTCCTTCCTTAAAACAAACCTGGTAGCATTCAAGATTTGGGACCATCGCTACAGAATACATGTGCTATTAAATTGTTGAATTGTCCTTTTGTGTCCCACCCCTCCTCCTTGGGAGCCAGCATAGTGCCTCAAGATTCTTAAACAACAATCAGACCAGCCGCCAAATAATGCCCAAGACCAAGTTTGAAAAGATCATCAAGTTAGCCATACAGAAGAAAAACAATTAAACCGGAATGTTATCTTGGACTACTGTGCTGATATGTGCTGACCTGACAGATCCACCAATTCAAAATGTTCAACAACATTATAGGAAGTTTTAACCAAACTAAAGATTTTATTGAAATTATTGTTAAAAAGGAAGAAGCAGCACATTTCTATATATATATGTTACAGAGGCATGCAAAATATTGATGTATATGTATTGCAAAACAAATGCAAATTTTGAAAATCAACCAATTCTCAAAATCCACTAAATATGACAATTTTTTAACCAAAAGGAAACTGGAAACAGAAAGTAATAAGAAGAAACTTTTGAAGATATTTACTAGAAGGAAGTGTAAAGACTCGTGTGAGAGACTAGAAGTTATAACCACAGAGATATTATCAAAAGAAAGGAAAAGTATTTTAAGTATACAAATAACCAAGTGTAAACCATGTTATATATCTGATTTATATGAATATGCCCTCTGCCCCAGCAATAGAAAGTAAAACAACCAAAACAATAAAATGTTAAAATCTTACCTACATGGAAACTAAAATGGATTTTCCAGATTTCTTGAACTTGATGAATTGGAGAAATGAAGTCAATGCGACTCAATACAATAAAACCTATTCCATTTTTCACCCACTTTCAAATATCATCAGATGTATATAATGAGGTGTAGAACAATTGGAAACAAATATGAATGTCAATCTGCTAGAATAAGATGTATAGGAAAGAAAACAAAGGGGCACAACTCTTCAAGTTAGTGAAAATCCAACCCTTAATTTAGCATATGATCATCTGTCATTTGAGAATGTGTTCCTAAACCAAAGTAAACAACTGTATGAGAGCTTGTCAGTGTCTAACTTCCGGTGGTGGGGCAAGAGGAAACTCTGAATAGTCATTAATTAGTCTCATATCAAAGGTCTTTGACCTGTTAGAAGGTAAGGTTGCCAGATCTATTGATTAATAAAATCTTACATTCTGTGTATTGAAATCCGACAAAAAGTAATGCAGCATATGTCAAGTATTTTTGGATTGATACACCAAATATGTTAATATTAATAAAAAAATATTTTCTTATTACTGCAAACACATACATGTATATTCTACAATTATTTCAATTACAGATTTGGAAAATGAAGGAAATATTTCTATATTCGAGTGGATTCAAGAAACATATAACACAGTATTTTAATTAAGTAATGTAATAATTGTGGAAATGTCACTGTCAACAAACAATATGGTGTGGAGCGCAATGGATTTTGAATGCTAAATTCTTACTGTAGTCAAGTTGTCAAGAATCATATTCTACATGACTTAATAAGTTGTTGCAAGGATTTATAAATCAAAACCCCACAAAAAAAAAAAAAAAAAAAAAAAAAAAACAAAAACAAAGCAAAACTATACACAGATGAACTGAATTTTAAAAGATAGACAATCGAAGCAGGTAATTGTGTAAAATGAACTTTAACCCTAACCCTAACCCTAACCCTAACCCTATCTTCATAACGTGTTAACACAGGCCATCAGAATGTGTAGTCCATTCCCGTTTAAACATCAATCCTGGTCAGTAATACAAGGTATGTGTAAAGCGATTACACTTAATATTTGGGGAAATATTCACTGTTTTTATATGAACAAATGAAAGAGATTAAATTGATAAAAATCTTCCTAATCTAAATGACAACCAAGGGAAAGACAGGTTGCAAGTGCTGGAACAATCTTAAAAAATTTGAAAGTTTTCCACATTACCGGTAATATACAAGTGTATACCAAAGGAGACAAACACGAACATACCACAGACTCATCAAACATGTATTAGTGCACCAGCGACCAGGTAGCCCAGTGGTAAAGTGTACGTGTAGAGTTTGCAGGGTCTCGTGTTCGAACCCCTTTCTGGCTACTACCTTTCTCCTGTTACATATATTTAGCGAGCCTGCAAATCCTTTGGGAGGATGCTAAAGCAACGGGATATCCGAACCTGTTGTCTTTGGGGGTGAAGATTTGATAAAAGGAGGGAGGAATGTTGCGGAACTGGACTGGGTTGATCATCGGCGACCAGGTAGCTCAGTGGTAGAGTGTCCGTCTAGAATTGGGAGGGTCCTGGGTTCGAACCCTGGTCTCGCTACTTAGTTTTCTCTTTCTCCTGTTATAACCTGTGACACACTTCATACATGTTCTGTTTACCCTGTAACTCATATCCAGTAAACCTGTGACAGGTTATGAGTCATAGAGTACAAAGACAGGTTACAATGAATTGTATGAGCTCGTAGACTGTAACTAATTATCAAGTCCCTGTGGGTAAACAGAAGTATTAAGTCAATGGAGATACAACGTCCCATATACACGTCTCTGCATGTAGGTAGAAAATTGTAGTAATACAGACGAATCTGCCGTAGATTCAGACATAGTCATTTATTATGAAGTGTTTACTAAGGGATACGATAGTAACGTGACCCTGTGGTCGGCTGATCATGAGGGTAGTCATATCAGACCTGCAGACCAGTCAATTTTAAACAAAGATGCACTGTACATGAGAAGTACAAATAAGCAATTAGATCGACTATGGTTGAGAAGATGAATTATTTATACGACCATATCTGTAAGCTGTAAAACGGAAGTAGGTCTAGCCCAACTAGGTGACGCAAATGCTGCTATTTTTGCAATAACTGTTCGTTTTACTTTAAACGATAGCAATTAACGAAATCAGTGTTACCTTCCGTTGTATTTTAGCACATTGGTGTCTCAAAAAATGCGAAAATAATCCGGCATAACGTTCAATGATCTTCTGTTTTTATTATCGTCATGCATGTTTTCCGGGTCACGTTCTAATAGCATGTGGGTTTCCGGTTACGTCATCAAATTCATTTCCCGCGAATTTATTGGGAAATTTAAATTACCACATAAAATGAGCTGAAGTGAAAGAAATAAAAAATGTCTAAATAAAAATATTGCGGTCAGTATTTAGTGCAACATTAAAGTTTCATCGTAAATAATTGCTACGATTCGTTAACCTAAAGCATAAGTAATTAAAACCAAATTATTTTAAAAATCACATTTCGTTTCTATTATAATCTTAAATTTTTTGATCTCAAGATCGTTTAGAAGCTTTGTACTACTGACTCTTTCAAACGCACAGATGCTTTGATTTTAACAAAGATGGCGACCTGAAGCTGTGTGGCGGTTTGGATTGGAATTAAATTGCGAATATTACAGCAAGTAAACATCGTACAAGCTTCCCGTGTGGTAAGATCATCTAATTATGTCAATATGTATTCAGAACAGTTGTTGTTTAGTCGCTACGGTGATTAACATAAAAATTCGGATTATTATATAAATACTTATTTCATTATTACCCTGCAAAGTTATTAATACAAAACGTCAAGTTATAAAGAATCATGATCCCAAATAAAAAAATGGTTGATTGTGTTCAATTTATGCGTTAAACTGTCTCTAGCTAAATATACACCGATTAGACAATAAATTGATTAATTCATCGAATTGTGACCGTTCAAACAATAATAAATTAGAGCAAGTATATATCTCATACTTATTGTTTAAACTGTCAGTATATTTTCTCTTTTTCCTGTTATATTTTACATTTTTCATGCTTTCACGTTACACTATCTTTTGTTCTATTCTGTGGGATAACTGGTGTTCTGTCCGAAGCAGTTAGTGGTGGTCACATAGACATTGTTAAGATACTTCTGGACAAGGGAGTCGACCCAAATAAGGTTGGTTAACTAAATATTTTAATCGAAGCTGTATGGTGATGCTCTAATTTATTATTGTTTGAACGGTCACAATTCGATGAATTAATCAATTTATTGTCTAATCGGTGTATATTTAGCTAGAGACAGTTTAACGCATAAATTGAACACAATCAACCATTTTTTATTTGGGATCATGATTCTTTATAACTGGCAATATAAATATTAGAAACAGGCATGATCAGGATAAGAAAGGTGCACGTCTAGTACCCAAGGAAACTCTATCTTGAAGCAGAGAAGTGAAAAATATGGTAATACAATTTACGTCTGATATTGAAAAATATGTTATTTCATTGACCAATTGCAACAGAAATTTTAACATTTTTATTTGGAATAGTTTATACATTTTTTTCGTTTAATGTATACATGAATTAACCTTTTGATAGTACTTTTCAAGCTCATTCATCAGATAATATACACAAACAAAACAAAAATCAAATTCGGATGCCACCAATATATATAGTTGAGGGCGCGTCCTTAGGTAGTCAACAGTTATATGTACATAAGTATCAAAAAAAAATAAATATATATATATATGTTTTTGGAAATGTTTATAGAATATCTTCATTACAATAGAAAATTTTCAAAGTTTTAAATGATAAATTATTTTGTAAATGTTATGTTGACTTCTAATGATTACATATGAGGTGTTAGAATATGAACAAATTGTTCGTTATGTGAAATAGAAAAAAAAATCAAAAAAATCTGCTTTTGACTGAACTAAATTTGTTCAAAATATATGCATTATACTGTCATCCATGTTTTGCTTCATTCTTAATAAAATACCGATGGAAAGGAAATGTATTATACCGTCTTCCATGTTTACTTCTTGTTGTATAATAAAGTGATCTGGCACAACTTTACCACATAAAAATGCATATTTTGGTAGCATGATGAATATGAAAACTCGTCACTCGCTTTTTCACGCCTTTATGCATGTAAGAAGGTGATTCGTTGTCTAGCAAATGATATTGGTCATTGTTGTGATGGAGATGGCTCAACACCCTGGTATCCGAACTGTCCCTAGTATATGCTTAAGATTTATTTTCTGATTGGCTACAATGTTAGATTGGAAAATAAATTGAAATTGTAAGACACTTAACAATGATTTTGTCCAGGTAGTCTCTGATCTATTATGTGAAAACATCGTAATGCAAGCTTCCACAGAGCACGGTAATTTAACGATATAATAAAACATGTTTTGGAAATAGAGTGATATCATACGGTAACAGTGTAGGCTAAGTCATATACTGGACTGGGATTATATAGGCTTACGGCCATGATGTCATTATTTTTATCTGAATGATACAGTTACATGATCCATTGCACATTTCTATATATTACAATTATTTTCCTTATAAGTGTACAGAAGTGCATCCCATTTCAGTTTAAATTATAACATAACATTTACCTCTGAAATGTTACAAATAAATTGATCATTTACAAATAATTGCAGTTAGTCTTTTTCTCATACGGATATCAAAAGTAGTATTGACCTCCTATAACTACATATTATGTGCTTTTAATATGACCAAATTGTTTCTTATATGAAACAACCCAAACTTTGGCTCCAACTGTATAAAATCTGTTCAAAAGATTTGCATTACATTGCCGCCCAAGTTTTGATTAATTCAAAACAATATAACGCTCGGGAATAAATCAACCACATGGCAATACCTGTTTTGGTAGCATGATGATGACAATATCATGGGATCCGATGTAAATTGAGTTATCAACTTAACATTTTAATATTGCTTTATCAGTCACAATTCGATGGATTAATCAGTTGTTGTCTGAACTGTTTTAACTGATGTGGAAACATTTTGAAACATTAACAACAAAAATTCATCGAATTTACAAGATGGCCACCGCAGCAATTATTACCTGATGAGCTATGAATAAGTACTTCATTTTTTATTTGTGAACAAGACAGCTAATAACTGGTACATCGTCTAGAGTTAATTTTCAATAACAAGGTCCAGATAGTGATGCTACAGAAACGAGTTTGAATTGGGGTACTGTATACACTGTATAAATCTTCAAAGTGAATATTACTGCTTGGGTCCCAATTTGGAGAGCTGGCAGCTGACTAGCTTGGCTGCTAGCATCACCCACACCTGCCTGGAGTTTTGATTTAAAAAAAAGGACCAGGATCAGGATTTTGTAAAAACTATGTATTTTTCTAGATAATAGATACTTATACAGGGTGTTCCCTCAATGTGGTGCAGTAATAGGTGTCTTTACTTGAATGATATAGTACTCAGTTCTGTAGATTGTCTACTATCTGATACCAGTTAGATTTCTAATCCATTAGTCATATACATACATACTATATAGTGATAAGGGTAAGTGGAAAGCATATCACATTGATATTATATTTATGACCAATTCGAATGTGACCTTTTGTGACTTATACATCACTTTTCACATTACTCTATGTTGTTACTTGTGCAAATGAAAAATAGAAATGATGAAAGGACAACATCAAATGATATCTTAGATGAAAATTGCATGCCGATAGCAAATATTGCAAAATTAGGTAAATGTGACCTACTTTTTCCAATAATTATATTAGGGCAACATAAATGATCACCTAGGATGAGAAATTCATGCCGATAGCAAATATTGCAAAATTAAGTCATTGTAACCTACTTTTGAATAATTACATGAGGGCAAAAGAAATAGACGTCAAAGAAGAGAAAGGCATGCTGATACCGAATATTGCAAAATTAGGTCATTGTGACCTACTTTTTCTATGATTATATTGGGCAACAAAAATAGACCTCTAGGATGAGAAAACAAATATTGCAAAATTAGGTCACTCTAACCTACTTTTTCAGTTATTATATTTGGGCAACAGAAATGGACATTTAGGATGAGAAAGGCATGATGATAGCAAAAATTGCAAGATTAGGTCACTTTGATCTACTTTTTCAGTAATTTTGTTAGGGCAATATAAATGGATATCTATGATAAGAAAGGCATGCCGATAGCAATTATTGCAAAATTAGATCGCTGTGACCATCTTTTTCAATAATTATATTAGGGCAACAGAAATGAACATCTAGGGTGAGAAAGGCATGCCGATAGCAAATATTGCAAAATTAGGTCACTGTGACCTACTTTTTGTCTATAATTATATTAGGGCAACATAAATGGACATCTATGATGACAAGGCATGTCAATATCACATATTGCAATATTCTATTACATGATCAGGTGAGCGTTTAGGTCTATGGGCCTTTTGTTCAAGTGTTACACTTTGTTGATATAGTAGGAGTAGGGGCTGATATATATATATATTTTATATTTTATACATATCAACCATTTGCAGACGACCATAAAACATACTACATATGATATCTATATATATATATGCGTATACATGTACATACATACTTTAGTGTGTCACAGTGTTTGCAATATCTTCGATACATACAGATTTTCATGAACATTGTTATTCTGTTGAATATTCAAACTTATTTCTTATAAATGTGATAGCAGTAGCCTTTGGTTTATTTATTACAGTCAGCGAGCTGATAATAAAAGGCACTCAAAATTTCTTAAGAATTAATACCAAATGCATCATATTGTCCAATAGGATCAGTAAGTTGGTTTATTGGTCTTGTATATATTTTATTTTATTGTTAAAACATGAATAAAATTATCTCGAAAAAGATAAATGAATAACATATCAATACAATATATACGTCTGAAAGTGAAAACTATTATTTTATTGACCAATTGTTGCTGAATTTAACATTTTTACTTGAGATCGTTTATGCATTTTGTGTTCTTTTATTATATTCATGAATTTACCTTTTGATATTACCTCTCAAGCTCAATCCAGAAATAAGCACAGAAATGAAATTCGCATGCCACCAACGTTGTTAGGTACGTCCCTAGATGGTCAACAGCTATATCCACACCAAGTTTTAAAGCGACTATATATCCACAAAAATGTCAGAAAACATTATCTGACGTATTTTTTTGTGATATATCATGTATCATGAAACTAAATAGTTCATGTTATTACCAAAATTGAAAAAGTCCGAAACCATGTTTTTGAAATACCATACAAGGGACAAAACAATGACAGTATAATTCAGTAGGTACTACAAGAATAAATATGTTACCATTCGTGAGCAGTACACTACATGAGAATACATATGTTACCATTCGTGAGCAAAACGCTACGTGAGAATACATATGTTACCATTCGTGAGCAAAACGCTACGTGATAATACATATGTTACCATTCGTGAGCAAAAGCTACGCGAACTCTTTACTCGCACCCACATGAGTCCATTTTACTTTCCCAGTAAAAAGTGTTTACAAGCATCAATTGAAATAAACAGTGTTTAAAACACGAAAGTATATATGTACAGAACATGTTTACCGTATAGAATCTCGTATTGACTGCTTATAAGAAGAAATAGCCGTTTAATGAGCATTAAATCGACCGTTATAGTCGCGATAAACACTTTAACAAAAGACCTGTTATAAAATCGGTCATAATTTTTACGGGAAATATTTACATTGTGCCCCCGAGTTTGGCATTGTACCAGTTTCAATCTGGGTTGCATCAATGAACATATAGATGCATTCAAGATCAGATAACGTGATTGTTCCGTTATTTTAATCAACATCACGGACATGCTTGGCTATGCACTAAGTTTGAATAAAACGCAGCGAAGATAGTGATAAAGATCAATTGCGTTACTATGACGTCATTTTAGGCAATGTTGATGATAGTGTTTGATAGATTGCAATTCAATCACAGAGAGAAAGTTGATTTGAAAATGCTATTCTTTCAAATGAACATACAAGGAAAAGAATGAAAGTAAAGAACACACTTATCTAAGAAATGCGGAATTTAACTTAAGTAGGACAGATACATTTTGATGGCGCCCTAACGCCCGTACTCTAACGATAACAAATAGTGCCTGTATTATTGGCTAAAGATCATATTTAAAACTACTATGCATATCTGTAATCATTCGATTGTTTTCTGTTTTTAATCCAATCAATACCACTATAATTGAAGGTTGATGACTAAAATCATTGTAATGAAATTTTGTTCAGATAGACCAATATCTGTCTTATACCACATGGTAACACCTCCTCTGTGTGCACCAATTGAACACAAAGTTCTCAAGGCAAGTGAGATTTAGATGATCTGATACAATTCTTTAGTCAAGACTACTATGTAAACTTAGGTTACCTGGTACTGCAAAGAAATCGTTATGTGAAGGTGTGTATAGTAAATAGATGATTCACACTGTTTTAATACAGCTATTAATATAATTCACATAGAAAAGTAAGAAAATCTTATTCCTGATTGGAAGAAAATGAGTCTGGCCTATTTTGTAATTTAATTACTTTCCCTTTATATTTGGTTTTCGAGTTTGAAACCCAAATGGGGCAGTTGCCTGGTACTGACCGTAGGTCGGTGGTTTTTTCTCCGGGTACTCCGGCTTTCCTCCACCTCCAAAACCTGGCACGTCCTTAAGTGACCCTGGCTGTTAATAGGACGTTGAACAGGGTAAACCAAACAAACTAATTGTAGTAAGATGACTACTATTCAATTGATGAATTTCTAATCGATATGGTTGCATGTTACTTGAAAAAGCTAGATTCCAGACTACAAATGGGAATTTCTGTGTGTTGTAAATTTAACAAAGAAGCCATCTTATGATCCATATTTTAGATCAGACATAATGGAATTTGATTAAAACATCCAAAAGAAACGATAATATACACCAATAATAAATATATACTGGCAAATGTAAGGTAATAGTCCATAATTAATTATGTGATATGTACTTTTAAGTAAAAGGGGAAGTATGCTGTATTTATTTATTGGTGCATATAGAATTCACGAATGTATAGACGTACTAATATACACCAGCTCTAGTGCATAAGTAAAGTGACTCTAGTTCACTTCGATCTAAACTCACGTGCACAACAGTGTTAACTCTAACTAAAGCTAGTGAACCGCAGTTCACTTTTCTTATCCACTCCAGCGCATTAGACTATCAAGTTCAGTTTACTCTCAACTCTTTACTGATCGCATTTAAAACGGTCTTGAAACTCTAAGAAGCTCAGCCAAGATTTAGGCCAGGTAGGTCCTGATTGGTTTTGTAAAACAACCGACAATCTAGGTATACTTATACATTTATCAGACGTTATCTTCGGTGAAGTTGCTAAGGTACTGTTAAACATTTATCGCGTATGAATTAGTTCACTTATTACTGTGTATCGGTCAAATGACACGGAAACAAAGGACTCGCATATTAACCACATGCAATATAATCATAGGCAGCATGATCGGATCTTTATTTACTTTATTGACTCATCTGTAACTAACATAGAGTAGTGCAAGAAATATCGCGTGTAGTGTATAAGTGTTCATGCTCAGCTTGTACGCCACAGGATAATCAAATGGTTGTGTCTGCCTCAGCACAGGGGCCTGAAATTTTGTTCACGCTAGGCATACTCAGTAACCTGTGTATTTGGAATGATTCAGACGTTATTAGACTGATAAATGTGCGAACATTCGGTAAAAAAATGACACACTTCGATGTTCATGTCACAGAGAACCACCGTAGATATTGCCATCAAAGAAACACCGCCATGTCATGGCAGTCGAGATCAGCATCGCTTCTATTAGCCTTGAATAATGAATGAAAATCCCAATGAAAGTCGTGACGTCATGCATTAATGTGATGTTTGTAAAAATGTGGCTGGGCAACAAAACTTACAGTGTGTCCTTTAAAATAATAAAATGTCGAGGTGCAAATCAATACTCGTTGCTTTTTCAAATTATTGTTGATAGAAACTTCTTTTTCTCGAATGTTGAAAGTTTGATCACGGTAAAAGAAACAAATAAATAAATAATAGGAAAAAAAGAAAATGGATGACTGAGAGACTCTTTTGACAGAAATTCGATAGTGTTATGAGAGAAAAACTCTTTTAGTATGTGTGAATGTAGGCTAGGGATATTCCACCCTCGGGATCACAAAATGTGGTAACATCCTTGGCTAGCCTCGGGATTTACCACATTTGGTGACCCGTAAGGTGGATACACACATATGAAACATTCTTGTATGCTTTGTCATGAATTCATTGGTAATTACTCATTCACACGACACGTGAACAGTGAAGGTGAAATCATATACTAATCAGGTCTTATTATTGTGGGTTCGTAGATATTTCATGTTTTTAACAATTGCAATAATTTGGTCAATATCCTTATTCTATCGTCTGTCATCCATATTTTCGTAGCTTTTTCCACGCCAATTTTCTCATGAACATTATGTTACCGCTTTATCAAAGTAATGCACGTACATTTCCACAAACATTTACTTTTTAGAATATCTGCTTCTTCAGATATTACATATTATGTCAAATATTACATTTGATCAAATTCTTCTTCTTTATCTATAAAATAGTCTGCAAAAGCAACACAGAACATTATTACATTTTCATTTTCGTAACAAATACTGATTTTTTTTAAAAATTGGGCTCTAACATTATCAAATGGACAAAACTTTTTGAGAACAACACACAGTCAGGATTGAACATATAGGGAACTTTAATCCCTTTAATATCGAACTTGGTTGTCCTCATGGCGACCCCATTTCTTCATGATACACTTTAAATTCGCCATGAGTTGTCCTCAAAACAGCTGGGATTAAACGAGTGTACAATAGATTAGGAAGTTTGAGCCTTATTATGGAATCATATTTTGACAAACAAATGCTTGGAAATATTGTACAGTTATATTATCTTATATAACAGACCTATAAACGATTTCCTTAAATTAAATTACAAAAGTTAATCTAAACTTTAGCAATAACTTAATTAAAACCTCTCTTAATACTTCAACGGATTTAAAATCGCCCACCCTTTTAAAATCATTATACTTGAACAAAGTTGTATATTATATTGTTTATTGTTAATTCTTAACCATATTTTGGCCGGGGATCACTACAACACGATATGCTTAGTCACAATACTGATTTGGTTTGACTTAACCACACGACTCGTCAGCAGTGTAGGTTTAGTCATGTATTGACAGGGGTTATTTAACATCACAATCAGAGCGCCATTAGTTATATCTTCATGATAAAGTTCCAATATCCATTGCAGATTTACAACCCAATTTCAGTTTCAATTTTGGTGTGATGTTCCGAATAGCATTTACTAATTTTCAAAGTACCAAAATATTTTATTTATAACATTACGTTTTTTTGTTGTTTTTTTTAGGGTTCAAAAAAATCATTTTCAAAAACATCAACAAAATACAAAAATATCCTCACACATGGGGGCTAGCATTCGCAATACTTCTTTCATTCCGTTCATTCCGTACATGTTAAAATGGTGTTGTGCAGACTTGTTAGGGGAGCTTACTCCAAATCAAGTGTTTCTTGCCGAGTTTATCACGTATTGAAACCCTTAATTGTAAAAAAAATCTTGAGTAGTAAAAGATTGAAAAATCGGAGGCACTCAACTGATGTGTTGCTCAGCTAGATATTGAAAGACTATGTGCAATAACCTTTATACCTTCTTTAGTTCACAACTTAAATGTTAAAGATTAAAGACTTTGGCTTTGACTTAAAGGCTCCTATCTTAAGTATTGTATGCAATATGAATTATATGGTCCAACATGATATTTGTTTATAGGTCTTGTATATAAATCATTTCATTATTTAAAAATAGCCACACTCTATCTTGAAAAAAAAAAACAAACAAACAAAAAATGAAAAACACCATAAATGATATGTCTGAAATTGATCAATTGTTGATAAAATTTTTACATATTCATTTGTAATGTTTTTTTTCCTCCCCCACCCCCTTTTTTCGCCATGTTTATTGAACATCTTCATTACAAATAAAAAAAATCATTGTTACAAATTGTCAATTTTATTTATTTGAGTAGATAATTTTTTTCATAATATATCTAAAATCACAGGTAAACCCCGGAAAGATAGAAAGAACTGGCACCTGGTGTGGGTAGGTTTGCAATAGCAAACATAGTAATGAACGGTATTTGTTTTACCTTTTCGCATAAACTTCTTTGTAAATCACACTAGGATATAAATACTTATAGCGAGTATAGCTGTAGAAATAACTGTTGAAAAACATTATCTGGTATAATTAGTTGATAATGTATCATAAAACGAAAACGGTCACTTAATTACGAAAATAAAGAGTCCGAAACCATGTTTTTTTAATACATGAGTCAGTGTAAACCAAATACATTTTTTTTAATTCAGCAGGTCCTACAAGAATGTTTATATTGCTGCTCGTGAGAAGAACGTTGAACGGACTCGTCACTCGCATCCACTTGACGCATTGATTTTCCCTTGTAATATATACAATCATCGATCGAAATAAACAGTGTTTAAAAGCCGAGGACATATATTTACAGAACATTTTTTTTTCTACAGTTAAGTCTTTTTAACTAGAAATCTATCATATTATAGTTTTTTTTCTTTAACGGGAAAAAGACATCTTCACGATGGTAATAAAGATGTGATATTCATCGTGACATAAAACGACAAGTCTCTATACTGGTGGTCCCAAAAACGTAAATAATCAAGGTGGAGTGTTGTTTAAACAGTTAAGCTACATGATACATGTACAGGTAAAAATATATATTTTGATCCCTATATTCCATTTGAAAAAAAGAAAATGTGCAAACTTATAAGATAATAAATTGATTTAAGTTATTAATATTCTAATTTTCTAAATATGATTGACTTATTTTTCATATGTGTCCGCAAATACAAAAAATCATCTTCATGAGAGATGTCAGTAATAAAGCGGTTATATTCTTATTGTGAATAATAATTGAATATATACATCGTACATATTGTTCATTAAAACATTTTACTTTCAGCATATTTCTCTTTTTTTCTTGTTATATGTTACACTGTTTTTGCATTTGAGGTATAAAACATCGTAACTGGAAAGGTAGAACAGGTTGGCTAAGATATGACGACATTTCAAAAATATCATTCATTTTGAACTTCAAAGATACAAGGATACTTTTGTCAATATCGGGCTTCATTATGTATAGCAGTCTGTCAGTTGTTGCTATGTAAACTGAGACAATGGAACTGATAAGAAAGTCAAGTTTCAAGAATTCAGGTATGAGATAAATGTCTAGTTTAACTACTCAAACAAAACTCTTCTTACTATTTTTATATAATGATCGATAATAACCCAGTCACATGACGTGTGGAAAATACACATAGTATTTACCATATAAGGTTTTTATACCGTTTGCAAATGAAGTTATTCTACGACTACATTTGCTACAGGAAATATCAATCGAACACGTTTGTTTCAAATTTTAGAACAATATATCATCAACGGTGATAATTCATCAGAATCAGACCCAAGTATGAAATAGCAAGTGATTTAGCCAGTTGTATACCAATTTATTTCTTTAGATTTATCTACACCTTCAACGAGTTTAAAACACTGTAACGGTTTTCACATAATCATAATTAGTTGTTTTATTGTTATATTTCTTGTTTAATATGAAGATACTTCGAAGAGTAAATCAAAAGTCACCACTAGGACATCGCTGTTTTATGTCCATGATGTTGAGTAGATATGGTGTTTTAGATTTAAGATGCCATTTAACATTAAATAAATACGAGTTCTTCAGGTGTTGTAAGTCGACAGGTTTTATGAATTAAATTCAAAGACATTCTTATAAGGTTTGCTCCAAAATATACTGATCGATTATCATGACAATCATATAGTGGTTGGGAATCACTAACTACCAGCTTCAAAACAACTCGATAATCTCAAAATATATTGAAAATGTGTTACATATAGTGGCACATCATGTCTTTATTTTTTTAATCATAAAGTGGTCACGTGCTATGTTCGAAGCAGCTGGACGTGGTCACACAAATATTGTTAAGATACTTCTGGGTAAGGGAGCCGACGTAAATAAGGTTAGTTAACTGAACATTTTAATGGAAGCTGTATGGTGATGCTCTATTTTAATATTTCTTGAACTGTCACCATTCGATGAATTAATAATTTTATTGTCTCATCGATGTTAACTGAGGTAGAGACAGTTTAAAACATTAATTGCACAAAATAGTTTTCATTAGGGATTATGCTTCTCTTTACCTGGTAAGATTGTCATCAGAAACAGGCCTAATTAGGCTAAGAGAGGACACGTCTTGTGTTAACTTTTAATAACAAAAACTTGTTCACAATCTGTAATTAGATCACAATAGATACAAACTGGTCATGCACTTTTCAAGTCAGTATACATGTACTTTTATGTTTCGTTGTCTTGCTTTTTCAATGTTGAGATGAAGTCAGCTCAAAACCCATGTGTTCGATCCTTATCTTTTCCCAATATGTGCTTATTATTTCTTCGCATTACGATGAATTGACATTGTATATTGTACATTTTCTCTTGAAGGGCAAGTATATTAGCAGAGACCTACATTTTAAGGGTCTTCACCTGTGTTTGAATATGCTACAAAAATGATACAATGACAATCCTAGCACTGATCCTTGATGTACTGTATACATATCGTTATCGAACAAAAACCCTTCGTCTTCAACTTTTGAATTCAGACCAGATCTCATAACATTGCATTCAGTTTATGATTTAATATTTACCACTACATGACATTGCCATGATTGGACCTTCTACTAGAGCAAGTTCCGCATCTTGCAACAAAACCCTGCATCGTGTAACGTTACAGAAAAGTTGATATTTGAAGGTTGATGACGTTCTATACTTTGTATTGAAAAAGACTTTCCCTAAAGTTGGTTCAAGTAAACTAAGATTTCTGCTTTAGGACCAGTCATATAGCTATATTTTCGTTGTCATCATGTTTCTCCGGAACTTAGAAAATAGATATATAGGTGGTCCAAAAACGTTGATCAATACTGCAGGTGGAGTTTTCTTTGATCAGTTTAGCTCACTATTACCTATGCATTTAAGTCATTGTTCCATTTACTCGTATAGGTAATTTAAGGTGTCGTTTACTGAATATATCATGTGATTGAATGTGCTACAAAAATGAAATAATGACAGTCCTAGCACTGAAACTTGTTGTTCTGTATACATATCATTATCCAATAAGAAAGCTATGTCTTCAACTTTCAAATTGAGACCAGATCTTATAACATTGCATTCAGTTTATGATTTAATATGTACCAATACATGGCACTATCATGATAGGACCTTTCCAGAGCAAGTTCCGTATCTTTGCAACAAAACCGTACATCGTGTAATGTTACAGAATGGCCACGATATACAATTCGTATTAGGTAAACAAATACAAATAAATAAACACAGATAAAATTAATGCATTTAGTTCCTTCTGAAAACTTGCCAATAACATTTCTGAAATTCTTTATTTTTTTATAACTACTTCAATGGTTGAAGGTTGATGACTTCGTATACTTTATATTGAAAAACACTTTCCCTAAAGTTTGTTCATGTAAACTTAGGTTTCTACCCTGGACTGGTCATATAGCTATATTTTGGTTGTCATCATGTTTCTTCCATCACTGAGAAAATATATATCTAGGTGGTCCAAAAAAAAAAAAAACGTAAATAATACAGTGTGAGTTTTGTTTCATCAGTTTAGCGCCCTGTTATCCGTACAGGTAGATTAAGGCGTCCTTTACCGATTATATCAGTTGACAGAAATAAATAGATCAATTAAAAAGGTCAATAAAATGATGTGTATGATATAATTCATGATTTATTTATAGAAATTATTATTATTTACTTCTAGGAATAACTTAACCACAATATAACACCTGTATATGTATCATGAGGATGCGATGTCGATGGTACTTAAAATTTGTGATGTTTACTTATGTTTCAGTCATATGCTTTGTCCGGAGCAGCTATGGGTGGTCACACAGAAATTGTTAAGATACTTCTGGATAAGGGAGCCGACGTAGATAAGGTTAGTTCACTAAACATTTTAATGGAAGCTGTATGGCGATGTTATATTGTAATATTGCTTGAACAGTCACAACTCGATGCATTACTAATTTTGTTGTCTTATCGATTTTACTGCAGTAGAGACAGTTAAAACATTTATTTAACAAAAACATTTTCATTTAGGATTATGATTCTTTATACCTAGTAAAATTATCATTAGAAACAGGCCTAATCAGGCAAACGGGGGGACATGTCTTGTGCCAACTTTGTATAACAATAACTTGTTCACAATCTGTCATTAGATCTCAATAGATAGAAACTCGTCATGTGTTTTTCAAATCAGTATGCATGTACTTATATGTTTCGTTGTCTGGCAAATAAATAATGTTTTTCAATGTTGCGTTGGAGCTAGCTCAACACCCCTTGTGTTCGATCCTTATCTTTCACCAGTAAGCGCTTATTATTTCATCTGATTACGATAACTTGACATTGTATATTGTCCATTTTCTCTCTAAGGGCAATCATATTGGCAGAGACCTACAGTTTAATGTCTCTTCATATGTGATTGGATGTGCTACAAAAATGAAATAATGACAGTCCTAGCACTGATACTTGTTGTTCTGTATACATATCGTTATCCAATAAGAAAGCTATGTCTTCAACTTTTCAAATTGAGACCAGATCTTATAACATTGCATTCAGTTTATGATTTAATATGTACCAATACATGGCACTATCATGATAGGACCTTTCCAGAGCAAGTTCCGTATCTTTGCAACAAAACCGTACATCGTGTAATGTTACAGAATGGCCACAATATACAATTCCTATTAGGTAAATAAATACAAATAAATAAACACAGATAAAATTAATGCATTTAGTTCCTTCTGAAAACTTGCCAATAACATTTCTGAAATTCTTTATTTTTTATAACTACTTCAATGGTTGAAGGTTGATGACTTCGTATACTTTATATTGAAAAACACTTTCCCTAAAGTTTGTTCATGTAAACTTAGGTTTCTACCCTGGGACTGGTCATATAGCTATATTTTCGTTGTCATCATGTGTCTTCCATCACTGAGAAAATATATATCTAGGTGGTCCAAAAAAAAAAAAAACGTAAATAATACAGTGTGAGTTTTGTTTCATCAGTTTAGCGCCCTGTTATCCGTACAGGTAGATTAAGGCGTCTTTTACTGATTATATCAGTTGACAGAAATAAATAGATCAATTAAAAAGGTCAATAAAATGATGTGTATGATATAATTCATGATTTATTTATAGAAATTATTATTATTTACTTCTAGGAATAACTTAACCACAATATAACACCTGTATATGTATCATGAGGATGCGATGTCGATGGTACTTAAAATTTGTGATGTTTACTTATGTTTCAGTCATATGCTTTGACCCGAGCAGCTGCGGGTGGTCACACAGAAATTGTTAAGATACTTCTGGATAAGGGAGCCGACGTAGATAAGGTTAGTTCACTAAACATTTTAATGGAAGCTGTATGGCGATGTTATATTGTAATATTGCTTGAACAGTCACAACTCGATGCATTACTAATTTTGTTGTCTTATCGATTTTACTGCAGTAGAGACAGTTAAAACATTTATTGAACAAAAACATTTTCATTTAGGATTATGATTCTTTATACCTAGTAAAATTATCATTAGAAACAGGCCTAATCAGGCAAACGGGGGGACATGTCTTGTGCCAACTTTGTATAACAATAACTTGTTCACAATCTGTCATTAGATCTCAATAGATAGAAACTCGTCATGTGTTTTTCAAATCAGTATGCATGTACTTATATGTTTCGTTGTCTGGCAAATAAATAATGTTTTTCAATGTTGCGTTGGAGCTAGCTCAACACCCCTTGTGTTCGATCCTTATCTTTCACCAGTAAGCGCTTATTATTTCATCTGATTACGATAACTTGACATTGTATATTGTCCATTTTCTCTTGAAGGGCAATCATATTGGCAGAGACCTACAGTTTAATGTCTCTTCATATGTGATTGGATGTGCTACAAAAATGAAATAATGACAGTCCTAGCACTGATACTTGTTGTTCTGTATACATATCGTTATCCAATAAGAAAGCTATGTCTTCAATTTTCAAATTGAGACCAGGGCCCGTATTCATGAAACTGTACTCATGCTCAAACTCAAGGTTTTGTGCTCAAAATAAAGTTTTGTACTCACGGATTTTATTCTCATGCTCAAGTCGTATTCATGAAAAAATCTGTGCTCAAATCGTGCTCAAGATTTGAGCACGTTCTCAAGATTTCTTGAGTATGGTATTGCCCATGCTCAGCACACTTTTCTCCACCATGGCGGCAGGACGTTTTGTAAATAGAGAAGTGAGAGAAGTGGTCATACCAAGGCCAAGGCTTATAATGGATCGCCAGAACCCCCTAGAGCTCCTTTCAGATGAAGAAGTGTTCCGGCGTTTTCGATTTCGGCCAGACACCATCGTATATATCGTTGGTCTGGTGGCGGATTCCATTACCCATAGAACGCACAGAAGCGTGTCCCTCCCACCCCTGTTGCAAGTCCTTATTTGTTTGAGGTTCTTGGCGACAGGGGCCTTCCAACAATTGATAGGCGACTCTGTTAAGATTTCTCAGCCGACAGTCAGTAGAGTTGTGCGGCGAGTTGTCGGTGCCCTTGCAAGAAGAATCCGTAATTTTGTCACATTCCCGAGAGGAGAAAACGGAAACAGAACAAAGCAAGAGTTTGGGGCAATTGCAGGTTAGTCAGTATTGTAACCGTCTGTTTTTTAGATAAAATTACCATGTCTTATTACATTGTAAATAAGCATATCAGCGTCCTCAAATTAGGTTCCAGTCTCCAACTTCAATGTATCGGAAATGACGTCACACATGACGCGGGTCATACTAACTCACTGAAAAGAACGCCAACAGGCTCTAACAAGCCTGTGGAAGAAATAACACCAACAAGCGACTTGGAATGCGATATGAAGGTCTAGTTTTTAATGATAATAAAAAACATCCAACAATTTTCAGGTGAATGATTTGTTCAGATCCTTGATACACATGTCAAATTTTATTGCACGAGAAGGATGTCATAATTAAATATATAATAGGCAAAAATCGAATAGTGCTTAGGCAAAAATATTTCAGCCTAGACAATATCGATTTATGCCTAGGCAAAAATCGAATATTGCTTAGGCAAAAATAGAATTTTGCCTAGCTAGAAATATAATTTTGCCTAGACAGAAATAGAATTTTGCCTAGCCAGTATTCGAATTTTGCCTAGGCATAAATTAATTAATTATAACATCCTTCCCGCGCCATAAAATTTAAATCAATTAACTTCAGAAATAACTTAAAACATTACAGATCCCTGAAACACATTTACAATAATTATTATCAAAGTAAATGCATATTGCAAATACTTGAAATACACATTCCAACAAATATCACAGATTATCACAGTATCTTGATTTTTCACAACACAACACAAATTTTAAAGGCAATTATGCATACATATTTCAAAGACTATGACCCCATGAAAGCTGAAGATCAGTTTATCAGATTGTACGAAATATTTCATTTATACGCACGCTGTATTATTTTGATTAATAGAACAATTAAGGTGTATTCACATCTTCATACCTCTCACTCAACCTATAGACTTTCCCTTATTTCAAAAGCAAACTGTTTCATTCAAATTTTGCACATTGCTCGTAATGCTCGAGCATTGCAATCATACTGAGTTAAAAAAGAGCAACTTTGAGAAGAAAAAAGGAATTACATGGTAAGTACATGTAGTTTGGGTTTTTACTTATTTGATTTAGATATCTGTAGTTAAATTGATATATCTTTATTTCAAATAATAGTAACTGTAATTAAATAGAGACATCTCTATTAAAAAGTAATTCAATAATTAGATATCTGTAGTTAAAGTACAAATATCTCAAATTCAAATGGAAAGGAATTAATATAAGCTTTAAGCTTGTTTTCCCATCCCATTTGCAATTTTTTGTATATGTAATGTTATTGTGCCTTGTTGAATAAAATAATGTTTAAACTAAATAGAGATATCTTTGATTTTAATACATAGATCTGTATTTATTAGAAGGTAAAGATCTCTATCTAAAATACAGTTCTATATTAACAGATATCTACAATGTATTTGAAATATGGGTATCTCTTATTAGAATACAGACCTTTAATTAAAATACAAGTATCTGTATTTTGTACATAAATAGATGTATCTCTATTCTTAATAAATATATCTGAATTAAATGGGTAAAAACCCAAAAAAGCTTGCCAAAATGTCCACTTATGTAACTGATATTGAATTCAAGAATTGAAATGAGCAGATATTGAGTTATCGTTTATTATATGCCTTGCCTGAAAATCATTGTTAAAAAATGACAATGAAATATATTTTTCACATTGATGAACCGTGAAAAACCCACATTTTCTCTATTTCAATTTTTTGATGCGAATAAATTAAATGGCACTCATACACGTCAAACACCCCCCCCCCCCCCCCCCCCCCCCCCCCCCCTACACACACAAACATCATCCAGGACACAGTCACAACCCCCAATACACCAAGCTACTCACAAATACCCAGGTTATTTTTTCCTTTAAAAAGGATTTATTTTACCATAAAATGTAACTCGGTTCTTTTATTTAGGATTTCCAAATGTCCTAGGCTGTATAGATGGGACATTTGTGAAAATCAAGAAGCCAGCAGCCAATGAAGCAGACTTTCTCAATAGAAAAGGATACCATTCCTTGAACATACAGGTACATATAGAAATATTTACCACTCGACTTTTTATCTACAGGACTACTGAAAACAATTCTTCCCAATCTTATTTTGTGAAAGGCATAAAATTTAATGATGCTAATTCATCAATCATAACATGAAGTTTAACATATGGAATAAGGTACACTCCCTAAAATACGTTGAAAATGATACTTTCACTTATTTGTACCTTAATTCCTGAGATTACACACCTCTCTTTTTGATGTTGCACATTTAAACTTGTAAATAAAGATTAGGAATATGAAGTATGCAGTTTGTCAATATAATCTCTATAAACACAACAGGCAATTTGTGATGCCCACATGAGGATCACAAGTCTAAATGCGTCATGGCCAGGCAGTGTCCATGATTCACGGATTTGGAACGCTTCAGCCTTAAAAGACCAATTTGAAAATGGTAAGAAATCAGTGCATTGGTTCAGGGTCATTTACACAGCAGTAAATAGCCATATTTTCTGAAAAGATTTATGGGATTTTGATACATATGAACATTTCATTAACCAATATTGTATGATAAGCTATCAAGTGTCTTTACATAACTTAAAAATACTATATCAATATATATACATGTATATACTTACTCATACCTTTTAACACTCCGCAGGCAAAATCAACTGAATCTTTGTTTAACTATGTTCTATCTGATTAGAGAGAAATAACTACTATATATCTATTATCATTTCACAGGATTACATGATGGACTTCTTCTTGGAGATTCTGGATATGCATGCAGGAAGTACTTAATGACTCCGTTTCTCCAGCCTGTAGGCAGAGGTCAAGAACGATTTAACAGGAGCTTGTGCAGAACTAGAGTACTAATAGAACAGACTTTTGGCGTTTTGAAAGCTAGATTTCCATGCTTAAGATTCGGACTCAGGATGACACCAGAAATGGCAGTTTCTACTACTTCTGCTTGTGTTGTGCTTCACAACATAGGGATCCTCAGGTTGGATGTAGTGGATGTGGAGCTTGAGCATGACAATCAGCTCCACATCCAAGACCAGCAAGTTCTTGCACAACCTGATGGAAAACATGTTCGTGATCACATCACAAGACAGTATTTCAATAATTAACTTAAATCTACATTCTAAATTATAAATTAAACATTATAAATTAGTAAAGTGACTTAAAAACAAGAGATCCCAGAGGGATGATGATGTTGATGATGATGATGAGCATCAAAATGATGATGATCACCAACAAAATGATGATGATGATAAGCAGCAAAATGATGATGATCATCAACAAAATGATAAGGAACCTTGAGCTCTTGATGATGATGCTGATGAGGATGCTGCTGCTGCTGATGAGGATGATGATGATGATGATGAATGGCTTCAAGGTGTCAAATCAGTCTAGAAACTAACCACATACAGTTCCCTGTAGCATAAATTGATAAGAATTAATAGCTGATATGATGATAAATATAAATAAATTCTTTTGATTATGCTGACAAAATATTTTGTTAGATGACTTGAGGCCACATTAACTTATGACCTTGAGCGAAAATCAATAATATTCATTCTCTCATTAAAGGGAAAATAAACCACAAGTACTGTTATAATCAGTGACAATTGAAGCTTCTGATATTTTGTAGTAAAAATGTACAATTAAATGTCAAAAATTTGATAAAAGCAATCGCTTTACAGTTTTTCCCCTTATTTAGCGATCAAGGACAGACGAGGGACATTGCCATCCATGGCATAAAATATTTAAATTTCAAATTCGTTTTGTAATTTGAATGTCCAGTAGGCTGCTTTCAGGTCTAGGACAGATTTCTCTTGAGCCAATTTCTGTTGCTCCATTTGTATTTTCTTGGTTTCCTCCTCAATGCGCTTAATTTCCAGGGTTAATCGTTGGTTGTCTAGCATCAAGTTTTCCTCAGTAAGTGATGCTACAGATGTTTTTTGTTTCTCTGAAAGAAATATATTATACAGTCATACCTAATTTAAATCAAAATCTTACAATATCTAAGATTCAATATATCAGTAACATCATCATGGCAGCCATTTTGTGAACAATTTCATCTTTTGTCTTGGTTGGAAATCATAATCTGCATAGAATGACAGTTTGATGATATTGACCGACTCCAAAGAGCTGAGGTTCAGGCCCCAAGTTAAGTGGTCATATATGCAAATTCCATGTATGTAACTTTCTACAACTTCCTTGTTTGAATCCAGAGTTACTGGAATCAACTTTTATTCAGTCTTATATCTGCATGCCAGATATTGGATGAGATAGCTTTATTGATTTTTGATACTTTTAAATTATGGGTTTGAAAGTATATCTTCCAAGCAAATGACATTAAAAACAAACTTGGGCAGTAACAAGATTATAAAGTTTCTTTATAGAGTTTTAACAAAGGATTACTTCAGTTTGATATATATGGATATCTATTGACCTACATCCTTTGGGTGATGTCACCAGAAAAATTTAAATTTAATTAAAACATGAACAGTCATGCAATGAAAGAGTGCCCTAATACCTTATAAACAAGAGGCCGAGAGGGCCTGTAATGGTCACCAGGTTGGATTTAGTATTAATTGCATAAATCCAGAGAAGTTGTTACTCAGTATTACAAAAGAGACCCTTTTCGGCCCCGTCGCTTAGGCTCCTGGGGGTTCAGCCGTATCATTTGTATAAATTTGAATCCCAACCAGATAGGGATGCTTCCTGCCAATTTCTGTTAAATTCTGAACAGCAGTAAAGAAATCAGTTGTTGACAGACGGACACCACTACATGGCATAAACTCACCTTGGTCCTTTGGTTTCATTCTTCAGACCTGGTGAGCTTAAAATTGATACAGTTATTAAAAGCACTTACTTTTTGTTGGCTCATTAATGTCTGTGCATGCATCTGATGTTGGTAATATGGCTGGAAAAGATGGTGAAATATTTAACATGACTGTTATTACTACAAATTGGCTCGTATACAGTATTGTGTCTTTTTTTTCATAAGTTGACAAGTGAAAATTCCACGGTGCAGTAATAAATACACTCTCTAAAATATGCTGTTGAATCTGTTTTTAAACAAAATTTTACAATGAAAGACAGCTAGATGTATTCAAATCAAACAGAAACAGTGGACTTAAAACTGTGAAGTGTTTGTTCAAGATATTATATTGGTACATGTAATACAGAAAGAAATATTCAATTATCAGAACATTCTTGGATTGAAAGAATGACTTTACATATTAAATTATCAATAAATCAATAAGTACTTACTACTTGTGAGCTCATAAGTGACAGGGCTTTGGATTGTGGTTGAAGTACACTGTGTACAGGATAATGTGGCTGAAAATTAATGGGTGAAAATATTAATAATCTCATGGCTATCATTAAATTCACACTCTAAAATATTTGTGGAATAATGTTTCTCTTAAAACTGTGCAAAAAGAAGGCTAGCAAAAACTATAAATTTGGTGACAATTAATGCACAGTTGTATTTGAGAATGGTTGCTTGCCCAGTGACAAAATGTTTGTGATTGTCTCATTTTCATTGGCTATTACTAATATCATGAAGTACACTGTAGTTATATAATTGTCAGCACAAAATTCACAGTGCATATTATCTCGGGTACATTCAACACTGTAATAGAATGTTGTCAGTTAATATAAATCCCACCAGACATTTGATAGCAAAGAAATGTATCATGTTTATCAACATGTATGTGTTGAAATATTCATTATTAAATGTCACCCTGTTCAATTCTAATTCCATGGTTAAAGAGTTTTTGATGCTAATTTTCTAATGTCAGTATCCACTTTCAGTTGAATATTTGATAAATATACTAGAGATCACAGCATGATCTACTGGGCCAACATATGACTGATCTCTTTTCTATTCCTTCCTCTTGAATTTTTGAACATAATAGGTAACCTTACATCTGAAACTTGGGAAAAAATGAAGGACTTTTTGAGAAAAAACAATAACTCTAAAACTAGATTGTTAAAATCAAATATGGCCACCAGTTGACCTGTCTGTTATTTTTTTCTGATCTACATTACCCATGTACTGTATGTTGTTCATCATCAACCAATACACTATATATATATATATATATATATATATATAATGTATAGCTTAGAAACACAAATGACGAAGGAAGACAACTTTTTGACTCGTGCCCTGACCGGGTCTCGAACACACGATTGTTTTGATGCCATTTTTCTCCATTCATTCATGATTTATCATATTTATTCAAACTGAAATCAATTCCTAAATATATTTCAGAATATGTCTACAATTTACCTTGACAATCAGATGAGGTGTAGTCTTCCCTTTGAGTTTCTGTCACAGTTATAGGTTGGACTGGCAATACTGCTGAGTTCAGAATTAAATAAAAATTAAATTAGTACACCAGTTTGTACTTAATATACAGCACATTAGTTCGTACTTAATATACAGTTTAAACTATTTAGAATATATTGTTATATTTTGTATAAGGAATGATGCTCCTAATAAGCTTGTGACAAATTCATTAACAAAAAAAAGGTCACCTCTGTCCTACACTGACCAAATCACTGCAAAATTGTAATATAAAGTCTCTTAAACTACACTGTAATAATGACATAGCTTCTTTCTATATATGCAAATACCACACAAAAGGTAAAATAAAATGCATGCATCCTACCACAGACAATACCACACCAGGATAACTGTAATAACTGTACAATGGACTTACTATCACTATCTATTCCATTGGTAATGCCTTTCATTCCAGGCCTGGTTCCAGTGGCAGCAATTATCAGCTCCTCTGCTGGAGAAGGACTTTCCGGAGGAGGTCCACCACCAGTTGCCGGATACCGGCATCCATCTAATTTTGCCTTTGCTGATAATAAAACCAAAAAGAAATATCAGATACATGAAATATATGTGGTGCATATACACTAATAATATAATGCCTAGTTTAAAAAAAAAAACAAGTGTACATGTATATACAGATGTAATTATAACTAATGACCTTCTGGTATTCTGTAAAATAACTTCCAATTATTTCACTATCTATAATAATCATGAAATTATTTTTCAAATACTGCAATCTCAAAACTAATTTAGGCCTAGGCTAAAAATAATACCTGTGTTTCCACTAAACTTGTACTTTTGTGCCTACACTGATTATTTTTTGCCATTTTCAAGGATGACTAACAAAAAGATTTCCCTACCTACCTGTACCTTATTTTTATCTGGCATGTTAACAGAAACACCTGTTTTATTTTTTAGCTGAAGCATACATGCAAGTGATGTTTCAAACATTGGAATAAGGTGATAATTAATTACCTCTTTGTTTGGTGTTAAAATATTTCTTTTTTACGTCTTTCGTTTCTCTCTTACATGTCTGGAATTGTCTACAATAACAAGCATTTTTAGAAATTTTCATGTTAATCATTAAAGATGGATTAACTCAGGAAAGTCTGTAATACATACCAACACTACATACTGTAATCATGACTGGAAATTACTAGGCTTTTCTTTACAAAAATCCTTCAAAAAAAGTTATACAACATATTGTAGTTTAATTCAGGCTGTCCTCATAATGACCAGAACACTATATAGATAAGGTCATGTCCACTGGATATCTTAATTGGCCTGGGTTAAGTGGGGTTAGATGGAGAGAGAAAAAAGCCAGTAAAAATGAAAGGTACCCAGGCCACCAATACAATGGGAGGCGGTTTAATTGGACATGTTAGTCTCATTTTCTTTCAAGATTTTAAACAGCCCCCATGTAAAAACTGACATTTCTTGGGTACTAAGACTCTACAAATATATAGGTTATTATACAACTGACAAATACAATAAGTCCGTGATTATACTGAGGTCGACGTAACAACTGAATATAATGTAAACAATAAACAGCTGATCAGCAATCATGCAGGCTGATCTAAAAATTCGAACAGATTCGTTGACATGGTAGACGCATATTGACGTTATATTCCCTGGATCAGCTGAAGATGTTACGATTCCATCGCGTTGGCCTAATGCATGTATATAGTCATACTAATAGGCTAATGTGAGCAACATAAGACAGCGGCAAAAATCTAAAAATAACATCATTAGAGCTGACGTCACAGTGCACCGTGGGTAGTACTAAAATCAGCAGCAGGCGTCAATAAGATAATACAATCAAATACATGAAGCCTAATCGTATGGCTACTGATTGATTCCGCAATAGCTGTAAAATTATATATCTTCCCTGCATAAACATACCACTATAGTATCAATTTTCAGGGTGATTGCTTTCTGTTTTTTTTTTTTTTTTTTTTTTTGTTAATATCATACTTACGAATTCAGCATCTCCGTTATTTCATCCCAAGTTCTTTTTTTCTTCTGGGATATTTTTTGTGAACCTGGTCCGGACAGTGATCCAAACAGTACATTCTCGTTTGAATGTACTGCTTGGATCAGTGTGGCCTCTTCAAGGGACGTCCATGTGGGTTTTTTCTTTTTGGGTTCCGCCATTCCGGTTGCGGTATTTAGTCGTCTGCTCCGAGGACAGGTGCGCGTATTCCCGCGATACACGAAACGAAACTCCAAACATTAGAGAGTTCTCTTAGTTACCGTACTCAGCTGAGAACGTTCTCAGAAAGTTTGATGAATACGCTTTTTGAGTACGTTCTCACCGGAGTACATAATTGAGCATGAGCACAAAATTTGAGTTTGAGCATGAGTACAGTTTCATGAATACGGGCCCAGATCTTATAACATTGCATTCAGTTTATGATTTAATATGTACCAATACATGGCACTATCATGATAGGACCTTTCCAGAGCAAGTTCCGTATCTTTGCAACAAAACCGTACATCGTGTAATGTTACAGAATGGCCACAATATACAATTCCTATTAGGTAAATAAATACAAATAAATAAACACAGATAAAATTAATGCATTTATTTCCTTCTGAAAACTTGCCAATAAAATTTCTGAAATTCTTTATTTTTTATAACTACTTCAATGGTTGAAGGTTGATGACTTCGTATACTTTATATTGAAAAACACTTTCCCTAAAGTTTGTTCATGTAAACTTAGGTTTCTACCCTGGGACTGGTCATATAGCTATATTTTCGTTGTCATCATGTTTCTTCCATCCCTGAGAAAATATATATCTAGGTGGTCCAAAAAAAAAAAAAAAAACGTAAATAATACAGTGAGAGTTTTGTTTCATCAGTTTAGCGCCCTGTTATCCGTACAGGTAGATTAAGGCGTCTTTTACTGATTATATCAGTTGAGAGAAATAAATAGATCAATTAAAAAGGTCAATAAAATGATGTGTATGATATAATTCATGATTTATTGATAGAAATTATTATTATTTACTTCTAGGAATAACTTAACCACAATATAACACCTGTATATGTATCATGAGGATGCGATGTCGATGGTACTTAAAATTTGTGATGTTTACGTATGTTTCAGTCAGATGCTTTGTACGGAGCAGCTGCGGGTGGTCACACAGAAATTGTTAAGATACTTCTGGATAGGGGAGCCGACGTAGATAAGGTTAGTTCACTAAACATTTCAATGGAAGCTGTATGGCGATGTTATATTGTAATATCGCTTGAACAGTCACAACTCGATGCATTACTAATTTTGTTGTCTTATCGATTTTACTGCAGTAGAGACAGTTAAAACATTTATTTAACAAAAACATTTTCATTTAGGATTATGATTCTTTATACCTAGTAAAATTATCATTAGAAACAGGCCTAATCAGGCAAACGGGGGGACATGTCTTGTGCCATCTTGGTATAACAATAACTTGTTCACAATCTGTCATTAGATCTCAATAGATAGAAACTCGACATGTGTTTTTCAAATCAGTATGCATGTACTTGTATGTTTCGTTGTCTGGCCAATAAATAATGTTTTTCAATGTTGCGTTGGAGATAGCTCAACACCCCTTGTGTTCGATCCTTATCTTTCACCAGTAAGCGCTTATTATTTCATCTGATTACGATAACTTGACATTGTATATTGTCCATTTTCTCTTGAAGGGCAATCATATTGGCAGAGACCTACAGTTTTATGTCTCTTCATATGTGATTGGATGTGCTACAAAAATGAAATAATGACAGTCCTAGCATTGATACTTGTTGTTCTGTATACATATCGTTATCCAATAAGAAAGCTATGTCTTCAACTTTTAAATTGAGACCAGATCTTATAACATTGCATTCAGTTTATGATTTAATATGTACCAATACATGGCACTATCATGATAGGACCTTTCCAGAGCAAGTTCCGTATCTTTGCAACAAAACCGTACATCGTGTAATGTTACAGAATGGCCACAATATACAATTCCTATTAGGTAAATAAATACAAATAAATAAACACAGATAAAATTACTGCATTTATTTCCTTCTGAAAACTTGCCAATAAAATTTCTGAAATTCTTTATTTTTTATAACTACTTCAATGGTTGAAGGTTGATGACTTCGTATACTTTATATTGAAAAACACTTTCCCTACAGTTTGTTCATGTAAACTTAGGTTTCTACCCTGGGACTGGTCATATAGCTATATTTTCGTTGTCATCATGTTTCTTCCATCCCTGAGAAAATATATATCTAGGTGGTCAAAAAAAAAAAAAAACGTAAATAATACAGTGAGAGTTTTGTTTCATCAGTTTAGCGCCCTGTTATCCGTACAGGTAGATTAAGGCGTCTTTTACTGATTATATCAGTTGAGAGAAATAAATAGATCAATTAAAAAGGTCAATAAAATGATGTGTATGATATAATTCATGATTTATTCATAGAAATTATTATTATTTACTTCTAGGAATAACTTAACCACAATATAACACCTGTATATGTATCATGAGGATGCGATGTCGATGGTACTTAAAATTTGTGATGTTTACGTATGTTTCAGTCAGATGCTTTGTACGGAGCAGCTGCGGGTGGTCACACAGAAATTGTTAAGATACTTCTGGATAGGGGAGCCGACGTAGATAAGGTTTGTTCACTAAACATTTCAATGGAAGCTGTATGGCGATGTTATATTGTAATATCGCTTGAACAGTCACAACTCGATGCATTACTAATTTTGTTGTCTTATCGATTTTACTGCAGTAGAGACAGTTAAAACATTTATTTAACAAAAACATTTTCATTTAGGATCATGATTCTTTCTACCTAACAATATTATCCTTAGAAACATGACTAATCAGGCAAACGGGGGGACATGTCTTGTGCCATCTTGGTATAACAATAACTTGTTCACAATCTGTCATTAGATCTCAATAGATAGAAACTCGTCATGTGTTTTTCAAATCAGTATGCATGTACTTGTATGTTTCGTTGTCTGGCAAATAAATAATGTTTTTCAATGTTGCCTTGGAGCTAGCTCAACACCCCTTGTGTTCGATCCTTATCTTTCACCAGTAAGCGCTTATTATTTCATCTGATTACGATAACTTGACATTGTATATTGTCCATTTTCTCTTGAAGGGCAATCATATTGGCAGAGACCTACAGTTTTATGTCTCTTCATATGTGATTGAATGTGCTACAAAAATGAAATAATGACAGTCCTAGCACTGATACTTGTTGTTCTGTATACATATCGTTATCCAATATGAAAGCTATGTTTTCAACTTTCAAATTGAGACCAGATCTTCTAACATTGCATTCTTGATGACTTCGTATACGTTTTATTGAAAAAGACTTTCCCTTAAGTTTGTTCAAGTAAACATAGGTTTCTACCCTGGGACTAGTCATATAGCAATATTTTCGTTGTCATCATGTTCTTCCATCACTGAGAAAATATATATCTAGGTGGTACAAGAAACCAACGTAAATAATACAGTTGGAGTTTTGTTTGATCAGTTTAGCACCCTGTTACCTGTACATTCAAATCATGACGATGACGATGTCGACGGTACTGATAATTTGTGATGTTTACTTATGTTACAGTCAGATGTTTTGTCCAATGCAGCTATTGGTGGTCACACAGAAATTGTTAAGATACTTCTGTGCCAACTTTTTATAACAATAACTTGTTCCCAATCTGTCAGTAGATCTCAGTAGATACAAACTCGTCATGTATTTTTCAAGTCAGTATGCATGTACTTATATGTTTCGTTGTCTGGCAAATAAATAATGTTTTTCAATATTGCCTTGGAGCTAGCTCAACACCCCTGGTGTTCGATCCTTATCTTTCACCAGTAAGCGCTTATTATTTCATCTGATTACGATAACTTGACATTGTATATTGTCCATTTTCTCTTGAAGGGCAATTATTTTGGCAGAGACCTACAGTTTAATGTCTCTTCATATGTGATTGAATGTGCTACAAAAATGAAATAATGACAGTCCTAGCACTGATACTTGTTGTTCTATATACATATCGTTATCCAATATGAAAGCTATGTTTTCAACTTTCAAATTGAGACCAGATCTTATAACATTGCATTCTTGATGACTTCGTATACGTTTTATTGAAAAAGACTTTCCCTTAAGTTTGTTCAAATAAACTTAGGTTTCTACCCTGGGACTAGTCATATAGCGATATTTTCGTTGTCATCATGTTTCTTCCATCACTGAGAAATATATATCTAGGTGGTACAAGAAACCAACGTAAATAATACAGTTGGAGTTTTGTTTGATCAGTTTAGCACACTGTTACCTGTACATTCAAATCATGACGATGACGATGTCGACGGTACTGATAATTTGTGATGTTTACTTATGCTACAGTCAGATGCTTTGTCCAATGCAGCTATTGGTGGTCACACAGAAATTGTTAAGATACTTCTGTGCCAACTTTGTATAACAATAACGTGTTCCCAATCTGTCAGTAGATCTCAGTAGATACAAACTCGTCATGTGTTTTTCAAGTCAGTATGCATGTACTTATATGTTTCGTTGTCTGGCAAATAAATAATGTTTTTTAATGTTGCCTTGGAGCTAGCTCAACACCCCCGGTGTTCGATCCTTATCTTTCACCAGTAAGCGCTTATTATTTCATCTGATTACGATAACTTGACATTGTATATTGTCCATTTTCTCTTGAAGGGCAATTATTTTGGCAGAGACCTACAGTTTAATGTCTCTTCATATGTGATTGAATGTGCTACAAAAATGAAATAATGACAGTCCTAGCACTGATACTTGTTGTTCTATATACATATCGTTATCCAATATGAAAGCTATGTTTTCAACTTTCAAATTGAGACCAGATCTTATAACATTGCATTCTTGATGACTTCGTATACGTTTTATTGAAAAAGACTTTCCCTTAAGTTTGTTCAAGTAAACTTAGGTTTCTACCCTGGGACTAGTCATATAGCGATATTTTCGTTGTCATCATGTTTCTTCCATCACTGAGAAAATATATATCTAGGTGGTACAAGAAACCAACGAAAATAATACAGTTGGAGTTTTGTTTGATCAGTTTAGCACACTGTTACCTGTACATTCAAATCATGACGATGACGATGTCGACGGTACTGATAATTTGTGATGTTTACTTATGCTACAGTCAGATGCTTTGTCCAATGCAGCTATTGGTGGTCATACAGAAATTGTTAAGATACTTCTGTGCCAACTTTGTATAACAATAACGTGTTCCCAATCTGTCAGTAAATCTCAGTAGATACAAACTCGTCATGTGTTTTTCAAGTCAGTATGCATGTACTTATATGTTTCGTTGTCTGGCAAATAAATAATGTTTTTTAATGTTGCCTTGGAGCAAGCTCAACACCCCCGGTGTTCGATCCTTATCTTTCACCAGTAAGCGCTTATTATTTCATCTGATTACGATAACTTGACATTGTATATTGTCCATTTTCTCTTGAAGGGCAATCATATTGGCACAGACCTACAGTTTAATGTCTCTTCATATGCGATTGGATGTGTTACAAAAATGAAATAATGACAGTCCTAGCACTGATACTTGTTGTTCTGTATACATATCAATATCCAATATGAAAGCTATGTCTTCAACTTTGAAATTGAGACCAGGGCCCGTATTCATGAAACTGTACTCACACTCAAGATTTTGTGTTCAAAATAAAGTTTTGTACTCACGGATGTTGTTCTCATGCTCAAGTCGTATTCATGAAAAAATCTGTGCTCAAGATTTGAACACGTTTGCAAGATTTCCTGAGTATGGTATTGCCCATGCTCAGCATACTTTTCTTTACCATGGCGGCAGGACGTTTTGTAAATAGAGAAGTGAGAGAAGTGGTCATATAAAGGCCAAGGTTTATAATGGATCGCCAAAACCCCCTAGAGTTCCTTTCAGATCAAGAAGTGTTCCGGCGTTTTCGATCTCGGCCGGACACAATCGTATATATCGTTGGTCTGGTGGCGGATGCCATTACCCATAGAACGCTCAGAAGCGTGCCCCTTCAACCCCTGTTGCAAGTCCTTATTTGTTTGAGGTTCTTGGCGACAGGGGCGTTCCCACAATTGTTATGCGACTCTGTTAAGATTTCTCAGCCGACAGTCAATAGAGTTGTGCGGCGAGTTGTCGGTGCCCTTGCAAGAAGCATCCGTAATTTTGTCACATTCCCGAGAGGAGAAAACGGAAACAGAACAAAGCAAGAGTTTGGGGCAAGTGCAGGTTAGTCAATAATGTAACCGTCTGTTTTGTAGGTAAAATTACCATGTCTTACTACATTGTAAATAAGCATATCAGCGTCCTCAAATTAGGTTCTAGTCTCCAACTTGAATGAATCATACTAACTCACTGAAAAGAACGCCAACAGACTCCAACAAGCCTGTGGAAGAAATAACACCAACACGCGACTTGAAATGCGATATGAAGGTCTAGTTTTTAATGATAATAAAAATATTAACAATTTTGTGAATGATTTGTTCATATCCTTATTACACATTTACTATAATAATCATCGAAGTAAATGAATATTGCAAATACTTGAAATACACATTCCAACGGATATCACAGATTATCATAGTATCTTGATTTTTCACAACGCAAATTTAAAGGCAATTATGCATACATATTTCAGAGACTATGATTCCATGAAAGCTGAAGAACAGTTTATTTGTATAAAATTTTTCAACCTATGGACTTTCCCTTATTTCAAATGCAAACTGTTGCATTCAAATTTTGCACATTGCTCGAGCATTGCAATCAAACTGATCTAAAGGAGCAACTTTGTCTGAGAAGTAAATAGCAGTTATAGGAATTGTCTGGTAAATAGTTTGGGTTTTTACTTATTTTATTTAGATATCTTTAGTTAAATAGATACATCTTTATTTCAAATAATAGTATCTGTATTTAAATAGAGACATCTCTATTAAAAAGTAATTCAATAATTAGGTATCTGTAGTTAAAGTACAGATATCTCAAATTCAAATAGAAATATCTTTGGTTTTATTACATAGATCTGTATTTACATGGAATAGAAGGTAAAGATCTCTATCTAAGATACAGTTCTATATTAACACAGATATCTTTTTGAAATATGGGTATCTCTTATTAGAATATAGACCTTTAATTTAAATACAAGTATATTTAGGATTTCCAAATGTCCTAGGCTGTATAGATTATATATGCTAATTCACCAACCATAGCATGAAGTTTCACATATGGAATAAGGCACACTCCCTAAAATACGTTGAAAATTATACTTTCACTTATTTGTACCTTAATTCCTGAGATTACACAGCTCTCTTTTTGCTGTTGCACATTTAGACTTGTAAATAGATATTAGGAATATGAAGTATGAGTGAAAATCAATAATATTTATTCTCTCATTAAAGGGAAAATAAACCACAAGTACTGTTATAATCAGTGACAATTGAAGCCTTTGATATCAACTGTCATAAATTTGATAAAAATAATCGCTTATCTGGATATTATAGTAACCATGGCCAAATTCTCTCACTTAAAATATATTAAAACATTTTCTCACATTTTGACCTGCCTTTTCCAATAAATGTTGAGTGAATCCTATCATTCTTTACAGTTTACCCCCTTATTTAAAGATCAAGGAAAGACGAGGGACAGTACCATCCATGGCATAATACATTTAAATTTCAAATTCGTTTTGTAGTTTAAAAGTCCAGTAAGCTGCTTTGAGGTCAAGGAGAGATTTCTCTTGAGCCAAGTTATGTTGCTCCATTTGTATCTTCTTTGTATCCTCCTCAATGCGTTTAATTTCCAAGGTTAATCTTTGGTTGTCTAGCATCAAGTTTTCCTCTGTAAGACAGGCTAGATAAGACTTTTGTTTCTCTGAAAGAAATATATTATATAGTCATACCTGATTTAAATCAAAATCTTACAAAAAGATTCAATATATCAGTAACATCATCATGGCAGCCATTTTGTGAACAATTTCATCTTTTGTCTTGGTTGGAAATCATAATCTGTATAGAATAACAATTTGATGGGCCCCAAGTTAAGTGGCCATATGCACATACCATGTATGTAACTTTCTACAATTTCCTTGTTTGAATCCAGAGTTACTGGAATCAACTTTTATTCAGTCTTATATCTGCATACCAGATATTGGATAAGATAGTTTTATTGATTTTTGATACTTTTAAATCATGGGTTTGAAAGTATATCGTCCAAGCATATAAAAAAACAAAATGGGGGCAGTAACAAGATTAGAAAGTTTCTTTATAGAGTTTTCACATAGGATTACTTCAATTTGATATATGGAAATATATTGACCTACATCATGTGGGTGATGTCACCAGAGAATTTTAAATCTTATTAAAATCTGAACAGTCATGCAATGAAAGAGTGCCTCAACTACCTTATAAACAAGAGGCCAAGAGGGCCTGTAATGGTCACTAGGTTGGATTTGGTATTAATTGCATAAATCCAGAGAAGTTGTTACTATCAGTATTACAAGAGACCCTTTTCGGCCCCGTCGCTTAGCCTCCTTGGGGTTCAGCCCTATCATTTGTATAAATTTGAATCTCAACTAGATAGGGATGCTTCCTGCCAATTTCTGTTAAGAAAAGAAGCAGTAAAGAAATCAATTGTTGACAGACGTACACCACTATATGGCATAAACTCACCTTGGTCCTTTGGTTTCATTCTTCGGACCTGGTGAGCTTAAAATTGATATAGTTATTATAAGCACTTACTTCTTGTTGGCTCATTCATGTCTGCGCATGCATCTGATGTTGATGGGCAGGGTAATATGGCTGGAAAAGATGGCGAAATATTCAACATGACTGCTATTACTACAAATTTGCTCGTATTCAGTAATATTGTTCCTTTTTTCGTAAGTTGAAAATTCTACTGTGCAGAAATAAATACACTCTAGAATATGCTGTTGAAATCTATTTGTAGGGTTTTTAAACAAAATTTTACAGAGGAAGACAGCTAGATGTATTCAAATCAAATAGAAACAGTAGATATAAAACTGTGAAGTGTTTGTTTAAGATATTATATTGGTACATATAATACAGAAAGAAATTATTCAATTATCAGAACATTCTTGGATTAAAAGAATGACTTAACATATTAGATTATCAATAAATCAATCAAGTACTTACTACTTGAGGGCTCATAAGTGGCAGGGCTTTGGATTGTGGTTGAAGTACACTTTGTACAGGATAATATGGCTGAAATTAAAAATATTTGTGGAATTATGTTTCTCTTAAAACTGTGCAAAAATCAGAAGGCTAGCAAAAACTAATTTGGTGACAATGTACATTTGTATTTGAGAATGGTTGCTTGCCCAGTGACAAAAATGTTTGTGATTGTCTCATTTTCATTGGAAATTACTAATGTCATGAAGTACACTGTAGGTCTATAATTGTCAGCACAAAATTCACAGTGCATATTATCTCAGGTACATTCAACACTGTAATAAAATGTTGTCAGTTAATATAAATCCCACCATTTGATAGCAAAGAAATTGATCATGTTTATCAACATGTATATGTTGAAATATATTCATTATTAAATGTCACCCTGCTCAATTCTAATTCCATGGTTAAAGAGTTTTTTATGTTAATTTTCTAATGTTGGTATCCACTTTCAGTTGAATATTTAATAAAGATACCAGAGATCACAGCATGATCTACTGGGCCAACATATGACCGATCTCTTTTCTATTCTTTCCTCTTAAATTTTTGAACATTTTTTTATAACCTTACATCTGAAACAGTATATATATATATTTATATATAGAATAAAGTTGAAATGTCCATGTGACGGTAAATAATAATAAAATAAAAAGCCAAACACAGATCTGCTGTCTCCCTGGTACTTTCGCGGCTACATTCTGCCGCTCTTCAGGGGATTATGAATTTTATTCGGTACATCCTATGACGTCATAGTTTGATGACGTCATAATAGCAGGGTACATAATTTATAAAAAATAGATGCGGTAACTTGGAATATATATATACTGTATATATACATTGATGATATGATCATGTCCTATTTCATAACAATGAAATTGTATTGATGCCATTTTTCTCCATTCATTCATGGGTTGTAATATTTATTCAAACTGAAATCAATTCCTAAATATATTTCAGAATATGTCTACAATTTACCTTGACATTCAGATGATCTGTAGTCTTCAGATACCCTTTCAGTCACAGTTATAGGTTGGACTGGCAATACTGCTGAGTTCAGAATTAAATAAAAATTTAATTAGTACACCAGTTTGTACTTAATATACAGCACATTAGCTCGTACTTAATATACAGTTTAAACTATATAGAATATATTTTTATATTTTGTATCAGAAAAGGCGCTTCTAATAAGCTTTTGACAACTTTATTAACAAAATAATAAGGTCACCTCTGTCCTACACTGACCAAATCACTGCAAAATTGTAATATAAAGTCTCTTAAACTAAAATCACTGTAATAATGAATAGCTTTTTTTTTTAAAATAAAAACATCATTTTCACAAAAAGGTAAAATAAAATTTTTAAGGGAAACCTTTTGCGCTTTCCTCCCCCACAGACAATACCACACCGGGAAAACGGTGATCCCTGAAAAGGGGACAAACCTATCACTACTACCCCCCATTGGTAATCCCTTTCTTCCAGGCCTGGTTCCAGTGGCAGCCTTTTCGGGTTTTCTGCTGGAAAAGGATTTCCCGGGAGGGGGCCCCCTCCACCGGGTTGCTGGATACCGGACCCCATCTAATTTTCCCTTTTTGCTGATAAAAAACCCAAAAACAAATTAAAATACATGAAATTATATGGTTATAACAAAATTAAGGCCCTATTAAAGAAAAAACAAATTAATGTATATAATTAAAACCCTAATGACCTTCTGGTTTCTAAAAATAACTTCCAATTACCCCCTTTTTTTCCCTATAATATAAATAAAATTTTTTTTTCCCAATACGGGAAATCCTGAAACAAAAATTTAGGCCTAGGCTAAAAAAAATTTAATCCCCTTTTTTTTTCCCCCTAAACTTTTTATTTTTTTTTTAAGTCACTTGCAAGTGATTTTTTAAAAACATTGGGAAACTGGGGGAAATTTGTTTCCCTCTTTTTTTGGGGGTTTTTGAATTTTTTTCTTTTTTACATCTTTTTTTTCTCGTTCCATTTCGGGAATTGTCACAATGATAAGAAATTTTTTTTTTAAAATTATAAATCTCATTTTAATATTAAAAAATTTTTTAAATTTTGGAAAACCCTGTATAAAACCAACCCCTCCCTACGGGAACATGTTTGGGAAAATTAAACAGGGTTTTTTTTTAAAAAAATCCTTTCAAAAAATTTATAAAACCATATTTTTCCCGGGTATTTTAAAAATTTCGGGGCTGTTCTCACAATGGCCAAAAACCCCTATATGAAAACCCCCGGGTCCATTGGTTTTCTAAATTGATCGGGTTAATTTGGGGGTTTAAATTTAGAAAACAAAAAAAAAAAAAGCAAAAAACAAAAAAATAAAAGGGTTCCCCTTTAACCAGTCCCGTAAAGGGGGGCCCAAAACTAAAACATTTTATGTGACATCATTTAAATCACTGGAGATACAAAAAAAGCATTATCCATTTATTTAAATTTTAACAGCCCCCAGTAAAAACTGACTTTTTTCTTGGGTAATAACACTCAAACAAATCCATCCAAATATTTTTGGGTATACCACTGCAAATAAACTTCCGTGTTTATACTGAGGTCGACGTAAAAATTTTAATAACGTAAACAAAAAACACGGATAAAGGAATAAATGCAGGCCCCAAAAATTTCGAACAGATTCTTTTCCCTGGCAGAACGCATTTGACTTTATTTTCCCCCTTATCAGTTTAAGAGGGTTACGATTCCACCGCTTTGGCCCAAAATATATATTCCTCCCCTTATAGGCTAATTGAGCAACATAAAGACTGTAAAAACGCGGAAAAAATCAAAATTAAATAAATAGACCCACGTCACAGTGAAAAACCGGGGGAAATAATCAAATCAGCACGGGCGCCCAAAGAAAAAATAAAAACCAAATATTTTGGTTTACGGGTTGTTTCCCCAAATACTTACTTTGATATATATACCCCTGCAAAAAATCCCACAAAGTATCATTTTTTCCGGGGTGTTTTGGTTTTTTTTTTTTTTTTTCAACTTCAAATTTAAAGTTTCCAGTTATGTCAATCCCAAATTTCAAATTTTTCTTCTGTGAATTTTTTGGGTGATCCGGGGTCCGGATATTTGATCTAAAAACATTCCCCTTTGGGAAATTGTACGGGCTTAGATCAGTTTTGGGGTTTTTTTTTTCTTAAAAGGACCCCCAATTGTTAGTTTTTTCCCCTTTTTTTGGGGTTTCCCGCCAAAAAATCAAACCTTTTTAAATTTTTTGCGGTTTTTAGTCGCCCTGCTCCAGGCCCGGGTTGCGCGAAATTCCCCCGCTTTAAAGAAACGAAACCCCAAAACTAAGGGGTTTTTTCTTAGTATTTCACTGAGAACGTTTCAAAAGTTTGATGAATACCTTTTTGAGAAACGTTCTCCCCGGGAAATTTAACAAATTGGACATGACAAAATTTTTTGGGATTTTTTGAGAAATGAGTATATTTTAAAAAAATCGGGCCCAGTTTCTTAACATTGCTTTCATTTTATGATTTTAAAAAAATTGTCCCAAAAAGGGGCACTGTCATGATAGGACCTTTCCAGAGCAAGTTCCGAAACCCTTTGAAAACAAAACCGTACAATCTTTTAAAAAAATGTTACAAAATGGCCACGATATCAATTCGTATTAGAAAAAACAAAACCCAAATAACTAAACACAGAAAAAAAAAAAGGGGGGGGCATTTTTTCCTTCTAAAAATTTGGCCAAACAAATTTCTGAAATTTTTTAAAAAAAACCTTTTTTTGGGTTGAAGGTTGATATTTTGTAACTTTAAAAATTTAAAATGACTTTACCTAAAGTTTGTTAAAGGTAAACTTTTTTTCCCTGCCCTGGCCCATATTTTCTTTTCCCCCCTCATGCTTCTTCCACACCGAATCCAAAATATTTTTGGGCTGGCCAAAAAATTTACGTAAATAATAATTTTGGGATTTTTGGTTTTATCATTTTTTAGGGCCCCTGCTCCCCTGTACACCCAATTCGATGCACTTTTTATCCGTACAGAAAAATTAAAGGGTTTTCCCTTTCCCCCCTTGATTTATTATTTACAGAAATAAATAGATGTTAAAAAACCGTCAAAAAAATGAAAAAAAAATGTGTAGGAATTATTTATGATTGTTTTAAAAAAAAATCATTATTATTTACTTCTAGGGAAAAATTTTAAAACCCCACAAAAAATCCTTTTCTTAGAAATGACGATACCAAATGTCGCCCGTACTTGAAATTTAGTAAATGTTTTAAATTTTTTTTCCGCCCAAAGTTTTTTTTCCATGCGGGGGGGAGCGGGGTTTCACACGAAATTGGTAAATTACTTTTTGGAAAAGGGGGGGCCAAAGGGAAAAAAGGTTTGGGGTTAACAAAACATTTTAATGGAACTGATGGTGATTTTCTTTTTAAATATCGCTTAAACCCGTCACAACTCGATGCTTTAATTTTTTTGGTTTGGGTTTTTTTAATTTGCGGAAGGGGCCCTTTAAAAAACCAATAAAAAAACCCAAAAACTTTTACATTTGGGAAAATGATTCTTTCTCCCTTCAAACCAAAGACTATCAAAAAACAGTCCTATGGCAAAGAGGGGGACATGCTTTTTGGCCAATTTCCGTAAACAATCATTTTCCAAAATCTGTCTTTGGTACTCAAATAGCAAACCACTCGCCGTTTTTTTTAAAAGGCGAAATGCATGTATTTTCATTTTTTCATTTTTTGGCAAAAAAATAATTTTTTTTCAATGTTGAGATGGAGCTAGCTCAAAACCCCCTGTTTTGACCCTTATCTTTCCCCAAATATGTGCTTATTATTTCTCTGATTACAAATAGCTTACATTGAATATTGTACTTTTTCCCTTTTTAAAGGGGGCAAAAAATTTGTCAGAGACAAACAACCAGGGTCCTTTATGTGTGTTTTTTTTGGGCTAAAAAAAATTAAAAAAGACAGTCCGGCACGATACTTGATGTTCGGTATAAAAATTTTTTATCCAATAAGAAAGGATGTTTCAATTTTAAAAATTGAGCCCCCGTTCTTAAACCCTTCCCTTCATTTTATGATTTAATTTTAAACCAACATGGCCCACATGATAGGCCCTTTTTCCCAGAGCAAGTTCCGTATCTTTGCAAACAAAACTTTCTCGTGTACGGGACAAAAGGGCAACATGTACATTCGTAAAAGATGAAAAAAAAAACAAATAGATAAACAAACAGAGAAAAATAAATGTTTTTATTTCCCGGGGGAAATTTGCCAAAAAATAAAAACTCTACATTTTTAAAGGGTTGACCCCCTTTTAAATATTTTGTTTCAAAAAAGACTTTCCCAAAGATTGTTAAAAGAAAAAATGGGGTTCTCCCCTTGGCCCCTGGGCCCATATATTTTTTATATTTCATTGTCTTTCTTTTTTTCCCCCCATAAATGAGAAATAAAAATCTATTTGTCCCAAAAAAAAATTTAAAAATTTCATTGGAGTTTTTTCTTATCGGGTTACTCCCCTTTTTCCCTTTGTGCTTTTAAATTTCATTTTTCCCCCTTTTCCCGTACGGGTAAATTAAGGTTTTTTTACGAATATTTCATTTGACAAAAATGCATAAAATAAAAATGCAAAAAAATTTAAAAAATTATGGGGACGATAAAAGGGGGATATTAATTCAAAAAGGATTATTTTTTTCTCTGGGAAAAATTTTAAACCCCCAAAAAGGCAATACCTGTAATATGCATGACGTTTAACATGTTACGTTTACTTTTAAATTTTGTGATGATTACAGTTTCAGTAAAAAATTCCTTTTTTCCGAGCAGCTTCTTTTGGTCGCACGAAATTGTTAAGATACGGGCTGGAAAAAGGGGGCCGACGTAAAAAAGGGGGGTTAAACCCTTAAACTTTTTAAATGGAATTTGTATGGGGGATGCTTTATTTTAATTTCTTAAAACTGCACCTTCGTTAATAAAAAATTTTAAATTTGTCTCATCGGTTTTAGTTTGGGGTTTAGAACAGTTTTAAAACATTGATTAAACCCAAAATCTTTTTCTTTTTGGTTATGATTCTTTATGCCTGGTAAGATTCATTGAAACGGGCCCTAACAACTGAACAGGGCCCGTCTTGTCCTTTCGTATAAAAATAATTGCTCACGGGTTTTTTATAAATTTCCCCTTTTCAAGTTATTGTGAGTATTTATATGTTTCGTTGGTGGAAAAACCAATAATAATTTTTTGTTCTACCCCTTTATTTTTCCCATTTTTCCCAAACGTTTTTAAATCTGAACTTTAAATTTGGACATTGAAATTGTATTTTATAGGGTTGCGCTTTTTTAAGGGCCCATTTAAAAGAGCTTACCTTTAAAGGGTTTTTTTAAATTTGCAACACCCTCGAAGTAAAAAAAAACTTCCTGGAAATTGACCCTTTAGGGTGCGGATATTTTTATTGAAGAAATAAAAAAACAAATAAATATGCCCTGATAAACTAAAATGTTACCCCCCCTATCCCGTTATTTCTTCCCTTTAAACCAAAAAAAAACCCTTGGGACTAGAAGTTATTTAAATTAAATGAGTCAAAACACAGAAAATGGGACACTAAACCCGGGGTTTCCCTGAATCAGACAACCAGAAATACCACCAAAAAGGGGAACCCCCGTGGTATAAACCCCCCAAAAAACACCCAGACACCCCGGGGAAACCGGAAAACCAATTTTATTCCCAGTTATTTTTTAAAATCCAACCTGTATCCCCCAACCCGCCTGGTCTAAAACCCCCCCCCCAAAAAACCCCCCCCCCCCCCCCCCCCCCCCCCCCCCCCCACACACCTTTTTTTTTAGGGGTTTAAAATTTATTTTCATCATAAACATTTCCCCCCTTTTTGATGGAGGGGCCCCCCCAAATTCTGATACAAATTTTTAAATTTTATAAAATTTCCCAAGCCCTGGCCCCCCTCCCCAAAATTTGCAATAGGGTGCCCCCATCACCCCTTGTCCAGGGACGTAATTCCCATAAAAAAATTCAAAAAAAAACGCAAAAAAAAGGGATTTCAATAGCCCCAAAAAAGGGGTTTCCCCACACCCCTCTTTTCCAACAAGGGCCCAATTCCCCGAAAATTTTGGAAAAAACGTCTCGAAACCCCTTTTAAAAAAAAATTCAAAAAAAAAATTCAAAAATTTTTTTAATCCCCCCCAATTTTTAAAATAAATTCCCCCCCCCCCTGAAAACCCCCGGCCCGGAAAAAAAAACTTTTCAGAAAAAGAAACCCCCTAAAAACCTGATACCCAAACCCAGTGGGCCCTGATCCCCTTCCAAACCGAAAATCTCTGCCCCCCAACCCCAGGCAAAACCCCCCCCTGCATTTTGATTTTTTCCCATGAAATTCCCCGATCATTTCAAAATTTTTTTAATTCGATACCACGATGCAGCAGATTTTTTTTAAATTTGCTTATTTATCCCTTTTTTCCGAAAATCATTTTTACCACTTGCCTTATTTTGAAAAATGAATGCTATCATATTTTTATCGGAGTTTTTTTAAAATTTGCAAAATTTTTGAGCAATTACTTCACAAAAATACTGTTTTTGGGTTTCCCCGTCGTCAAAAACTTTTTTTTTATCTCATTCAAAAAAAAATAAAACCTGACGCTTCAAAGGCATAGCCATTTTTTTTTTTTTTAAGCGTCTGAATTTTGGTTGATCGAAAAGGAACAAAGGTATTTTACGTGTTTTTTTTCTACTTTTTAAGGGGTTGAACTAACTTTTACTACCCCCTTAACTTTTTCCCCCACCCCCCCTTTCGGGTTCGGGCCTGTTTCCCGGGTTCCATATCGTTAATGTAATTTTCATTGTTTTTCCCCCTTTCCCCCAGTAAACCCCCGCTACTTTTTTTCAAATTCCCCCCCTACTTAACCCTTTTCCCTTCCAGGTAGGGCCCATCCACTGGTTGAAATGCCCCCGGGTTACTGATGATTAAAATGCCCCCCCAATTTGGGAAACCCCCTTAAGGGAAATGAAAGTTTGATTTTGGGATTACCCACTTCTCATTTTTAAACGTTTCCCAATAACACAGTGTGCCCACTTTTTTCAAAAACAACCAACATTTGGTTAGATTTTTTGGGCTGTCATCATTGTATAATCCGTTCTCCCCCCATTGAAATATTCTCTTCCCCCAATCGTTAAACCATATGGAATCGATTCCTTACTTTTTTTTGTATTGATCCGTTTTCCCCGGTGAAAAAAATTTCCCTAAAACAGTTTTATTTTGTCACATCCCCTTTTTAAATGTACGAAAACAAATCTAGGAACCCCGTTTTATTAGTGTTTTGACACATGATTATTTTTTAAGGGGCCCTGTGGAAGAATTACCCCTATTTAAAACTTCCCCCGTCGTTCCCTCCAGGTTTTCCAAAATGCCATATAGGGTCGTCCACTACCGGAAATACCAGGGGTTTTTGGATGGTGACCTTCAAAAATTTCCCGCTTTCCCCATGCTCCTTTTTAAAGGGGATGCTAATTTACCCCGATCGTGACAAAAAACTGTTTTCACGAACGCATTTTGGTCTTTAAAATTAAAAAAGTTTTTGTTTCCCCCGAAGATTTTAAAAATCAAACTGAAATCCCTTTCTCTTTTTGGGGTACTGATTACACATCTTCTTTTAAAAGTTTGGGGGTAAAACCCCTCTTCCCTTGGTATAATTGGTTTGAAGATTTAAACACCAAACAATTACAAAAATTGGAACCTTCCCGTAAAGTTGGGGTTATTTTTCCACCCTTTTTTTGGGGGAACCCCGTAATTCAGGGATTTTTTTCCCTCAGTAAGGGGGTTTTATCCCAACAAATAATTATTCCCCTGGGGTGTTTTCCTTTTTTAAACCCCTTTTCCTTTTTTACACGCCCAAAAGGTGAATTCTTCGAAACCATTGTCTTCTCTTTGCCCTCTTTTGGTTATGTATCCCCCCTCCGAAATTTCTTCCCCCCAGTTTTTGGTACTGACGGGGGCCCTTATTTTTCCATCTAGTTATCTTTTTGTGGGACACAAAAAAAAAAACAGGAAAAGTAGATGGGTTCCCTTTTTTTTGGGTAGAGCCCAAGGGGCCCAAACTTGTATTTGGGTTTTTTAAAGGGAAAGGGTGAAATTTTGGGGTTTTATCGTGGCGGCATCCTAAACTTCAAACATTAACAAAATTTGGGGGGGGTGTGGGGCGGGAAATTTTCATTAAAAGAGGGATACATTTTTTTTCTGGGGGGGGCCCCAAAACCCACCCCCCACCCCAAGAAAATTTTGGATGGGACAATTTTTAAATTTTTCATTTGGGAAAAAATTATCTTTGGTAAAGCTTTAGGCTTTTTGGGGCTTCCGCTTGTTTTTTTGCCCCCATCTAAAGAAACGGTCTTTTTTTCAAAGGGAAACACTAAGGGCTGGGGGGGGGGCTAAAATTTATCAATAAAATTATTGTTGTGAACCACTTTAATTCGGGCTCTTTTCAGTAAGATAAGGGGGATATAAAAGGGGGGTTTTGGAATTTTTAAAATTTTAAAAAATTTTATGTGATGGGGAGGTGACTTTAAAGGCAACTTTTGGGGAGGGGCCCGGTCAAACAATTTTTTTTAATTTCATTTTTGGGATCAGTTGAAGGGGTTCCCGCAAATTGTATGAAAAAGGGAAATGCTTATGCCCTTCAATAAATGGGAAAAAAATTAACCACCGATACCGGGAAAAAAGGGGTAATTTTTTTCCATATTTTTCGTTCATTTCCTTTTCCATTATCCTAAACAAATAAACCTGTAAAAATAGGGGGACTCCTTTAAACCCTTTTTCCAACATCATTTTGGGGGATTTTTCGGAATTTAAAGGAATTTTTTCCCGGGGGGGTTTGGGTTTTAAAGGGGGGGGTTTGTTTTAACAGATTGGGTTTTAACAAATTCGCTTTAGGGGGTGGGGTTTAACACTAATAAGGGGGGTTTTTAAAACTTTTTCCCCGGGGTTTATTTATACGGGCGGAACCATTTGGGAAAACGAAGTCTTTTCCCAAGGGTCGCCTGGGGGGTTTTTTAAAACGGTTTTGGGGGGCCCCCGGGGCATTATGGTATACTTCTTTCACATATTCCCTTTCACATTTTATTTTTATTTTTTATAATAATTGGCAAAACAATTAAGAATAAAAATTAAATTAAGTAAAATTTCTTACTTTCCCCAAGGGGAATGCTAAACCCACGTGTTATTTATTTTAATCAAAGATGCGGCTTGTTAAAAGGGGGTGAAAAATTTTTTTGGAACAAATATGATCTGAATTCCCTTGGGAATCATAAATGTCTAAATAGCATACCGCCCTTGGTCGACTTTTGATTTTTTTTCTTTCCCAAATAAACAACATATCGATCAAAACAAAAAGTCATATTTGTTTTTTTTTGTTTTTCTTTTAAATGTTATCCCCGGGTTTTTGGGAAAAAAAACCCTTTGGGATATCATTGGCCCTTTTAGTAACTTTTCTTAAAATTTAATCGGATATTTTGGTGGGGGCATTTTAACCCAACCCCACTTTGGGGGGGATATTTCATTTTTAATGGGGGCAAAGGGGAAGGTTTTTTCCCTGTGCACAGCTAGAATGTCCCCAACATTTTTTTTACAAAAAATCTTTGCTATCGCTTTACCCCCCCTAAATCTATTTAAATTCAATGTCTGAGGGAAAGTTTAAAAAAACTGTTGAAAGTAAAATAACCCTTTTTATGGGGCAGTGACAATAAAGACAACAAACCCAAAAACTTTTGGGAAATACCCCACCCGTTTAAACAAGCTTGGGGAAACGAAAAATTGTCTTAAGGGTCCTTTGTAACTTTCCTTTGGTGGGGTTTTCCCAAGGGCACTAATGGGAAAAAGGGGGATTTTTTTCATTCTGAAAAAAAAGATTCCAAAGCTCTCAACATTAAAACTTTTCGGGGGGAAATTTTAATGACCCCCTTTAACATAGGGAAAGGGGCCGGAGGGGGGTCCAGGGGGGGTTAAAAGGGTTCCGCCGCACTTTAATCACTAGACCCTCCAACCCATTGCAGACGAAAGAGGGTGCCCCAAATTTTTGGGATCTTATCTTTTCTCTTCTTTCAAACCCTTTTTTCTTTTCCCCAAAACCCTTTTCCCATTACAAGGGGTTCTTTTGGTCTTCGCCTTTAAGAAGGCTTTTGGGTTTGTCCCCCCAAAACCTGAAAAATACCCCAAAGGGCTTAAAAATGGTATTTGCTACCCCGGTTTTCGCCCGTATTTGGGAGTGGGGACATTTGGCCCGTTGTCCGGTGCCCCGGGTCGGGTGTCTGTTTGGGTTTTTCGGCATTTATACTTAAAACCCTTTGGGTGGATTACAGCAAAATTTGGGAATGTACCCTCTTTGGGGAGGGGGTAAATTTTTAAAAGGGTGTGGTGTTAGACCTGGGGCCAGAGAGGGGGCACCAAAAAAAATTTGGTGTTATTTTTTGGGGTTTTCTAAAATCCCCCTTTTTCCTTTTACTCTTGGTGGTTTTCCCCTCCACATTTGGTGTGAAAATCATTTTTTAGGGAAAGGGCAATTCGGCCCCCCGGGGCCCCAACAGGTGCGGGGGCCCCAAAGGGGGAATTTTCGGTAAATTTTTTGCTTTAAAAACTCGGCCTCTTTTCAACCTTTCATTAGTTTACTCAAAATTTTGGGTTTTAAATTAAATTATAGGGGGATGGCAATGGGGCCTTTTCGGGATAATTTGATTTTTAGGGGGCCCCGGGGACAAATTTTTGAGGCCCCAAAAGGGCCCCTGAAAAAAACATTTTGCTTTAAAAAAATCACTTTTCCTTTTTTAAAGGGCCTTTATTGATAACAAAAAAAAATTTAGTTTAAAAACCATTTTGGAAGGGAACAAAATTTCATCTTTTTTAAAAATGAGACGGGGTTTTGGGGCCCTTTGGGGGAAAAAAGGGGAGGGGGCACCCAAAAGGGAAACACTTGGGTTAGAAATTGCTTTAAAATGGCCCTATCCTTTTTAAGGCCCTTTTATTGATTATAACCCAATATCTAGTATAAAACTTATTCGGGAGGGGGGAAATTTTTTTGGGGCTATCCCACCCTTGTCCCCCCTTTTGGGAAACAGGGGGACATTTTTCCTAAAAATGGAAATTTTTGGCTGAAATTTTTTCTTTTTAAGAGGGCGGCTCCTCCTTTAAACCAAAAAAGGATAAAACCCAATTTTTGATCTGAAACATGACGGGCCCGGCAAAAACATAATTTATGGAAATTTTTGGGCGGGTTTTGAGGAGTGTCCCCCGGGCGTAAACCCTTTGGTCAATTTTGACCTTTTAAGGCCCATGGGGTCTTTTGTTATAAAGGAAGGGGTCAAAATAGAAAACCCCTTAAAAATTTTAATTAACCTAAAACTTCTCTTCTAAGTTTTTGCATTGAAATGACTTAGATTTTTTAGCGGGATGGGGGATAAAGTGGGCTTTCCGGGACCCAATAAACGGGTAAAAAGGGAACCCCTTCGGTTCACCCCTTTTAAGGAAGTTTTCCCAAACCCTGGTGGTAACAACAAAATTATAAAATAATAGGGTTTGTGGAAAAAACAGTAGTGGGCGGGTTCCCCTTCTTTTTGTATCTTTTTTCGAAAAAAACCTTTTTAAACCCGGGCCATCATGCATTTTTGGGCACTTTTTTTTAGGAAAAATTATTTTTTTCCGGTTACATACTCCCCTATTTAGAACTTCCAAAAAATTTTAGGCGCGGGTTTTTTTTGAGTTTTTTTTTTGGGTGAAAAAAGGAAAATCATTTTCCCTCCCCGCCTTGCCTTTGCGGATAAATGATCTGAGTATAACGCGCAAAATTTCCCGGATGCAGGTTTTTTTGCTTTTTTCTTTAAAATTTTAAAAGTCATTCTTGTGGGTCTAGGGATTTTTAATAAATTTTTTAAAATTTTGGGGGTTTTTTTCCAAATTTTAAATTTTAATTTAATATAGCAAAACAAATTTCCCCCAAAAAAGGGCCTCATTCCTTTTTTCAAAAGGGTTGGGCTTTTGTAATGTGGTTTTTTGGGAATTTTGGGGCCCAGGCTAAATTCTACGGGTTTTAGGGTAAAATTTTTTTAAGGGGTTTTTCCTAAAAACCCCAAGGGGGGTTTCCCACGGGGTGTACTTTTTTTCCCGGGAATTTGGGGATTTTTCCTTTTTGGGTCAATGGGGGCCGGGGTTCTCGGGGACATTTTAAAACTCCTTTTTTTTCGTTTGTTAAAAATTTCGGGGCCGGGTTTACTGTCGCTTGCATTTTGTTTAAACAATTTATAAAACCTTGAGAACTAACTGCAAAGGGGTTTTGGGGCCCCCCTGTTTATCAACCCTTTTAAATAACTTTTTTTTCTCCTTAAATCAAAATTTAAAAAGTCTGGGGTATAAACGGGTTTTTTAATAAACCGTTTAAAATTTTTAATGTTTTCCTTTGTTTTTTTTCAAATACCTTAATTTCACCGGGGGTTGGGCACTTTTTTAAAATTTAGGGGGCAAAAAAAAGGCACAAGCCAATTTAAAGGGGCCGGGGGGGGCCGAATTTGTGTGAAAACAATGAAAAAATTACCAAAAAAATTAATTGAAATAAAATTTTTTTTTATTCTTTTGCTTTATTCTTTTTTGCCCTTAGTGATTTTAATTTTTTTTTAAATTTCCCCTTTTGTAAAACTAAGGAAAAGAATGTTGTGATTTCTTTATTTTCCCCGAAATAAAACCCATCAAACTTGTCAGATGGGAAATAAATACCAAAATATTGGGAAGTAAATAACAAAAGTGAGAATCAGACATTTTTTAAATTTAATTTTTTTTTCCCAAAACCCAAATTTACACAATGGGCATCGCAAAACCTACTTTTTGGATTTTAATGATCCAAATATAATATTTTTCGGCATGATTAAAATTTTTTTAAAAATGTGTCTAATTTAGGGGTTTTGCGGCAAACTAATATTTTTTGTTTCATGTACTGATGACAAAACATACAGACCCTCAGATTTTGTCTCAAAAAAAAACGAATTAAAGGGCCCCCATTTTCTAATCATTTTTAAATTTTCCCGCATTACCTAAAGTTTGTTCAGGTAAACTTAGGTTTCTGCCCTGGTCTATATTTTCATTGCCATCATGCTTCTTCCATCACCGAGATCATATATATTTAGCTGGTCCAAAATATTTACGTAAATAATACAGTTGGAGTTTGGTTTTATCAGTTTAGCGCCCTGCTACCTGTACATTCAATTCGATGCTACTGTTATCCGTACAGATAAATTAAGGTGTCCTTTACTGATTATATTAGTTGACAGAAATAAATAGATAGTTAAAACGTCAATAAAATGAAAAATAATGTGTATGATATTATTTATGATTGATTTATAAAAATCATTATCATTTACTTCTAGGAACAATTTAACCACAAGATAATACCTGTATATGTAGCATGACGATGACGATGTCGACGTACTTGTAATTAGTGATGTTTTCATTTGTTTCAGTCCAATGTTTTGTCCAATGCAGCTGAGCGTGGTCACACAGAAATTGTTAAGATACTTCTGGATAAGGGAGCCGACGTAAATAAGGTTGGTTAACTAAACATTTTAATGGAAGCTGTATGGTGATGTTCTATTGTATGTAATATCGCTTGAACAGTCACAACTCGATGCATTAATAATTTTGTTTCGGTTTTTACTGCGGTAGAGTCAGTTAAAAACAATAATTGAACAAAAACGTTTTCATTTAGGATCATGATACTTTCTACCTAACAAGACTATCATTAAAACAGTCCTGATAAGGCTAAGAGAGAGACATGTCTTATGCCAACTTCTCATAACAATAACTTTCTCACAATCTGTCATTGTATCTCAATAGCTCGCCGTGTGTTTTTCAAGTCAGTATGCATGAATACTTTCATGTTTCATTGTTTGGCAAACAAATAATGTCTTTTAATGTTGAGATGGAGCTAGCTCAAACCCCCTGTTTTTGATCCTTATCTTTTCCCCAATATGTGCTTATTATTTCATCTGATTACGATAGCTTGACATTGAATATTGTACATTTTTGAAGGGCAATCATATTGTCAGAGACAAACAACTCAAGGTATCTTTATGTGTGTTTGAATGTGCTACAAAAATGAAAGTCCTAGCACTGATCCTTGATGTAGTATATACATATCGTTATCTAATAAGAAAGCTATGTATTCAACTTTAAAATTCAGACCAGACCTCATCATGTCGCATTCAGTTGATGATTTAATATTTACGACTACATGACACTGTCATGATAGGACCTTACCAGAGCAAGTTCTGTATCTTTGCAACAAAACTCTGCATCGTGTAATGTTACAGAATGGCAACACTGTTCAATTCGTATAAGGTGAATAAATACAAATAGATAAACACAGAGAGAGAATAAATGTATTTAGTGTCTTTGGGAAACTTGCCAACAAATAAATACTTCTATAGTTGAAGGTTGATGACTGTATACTTTGTTTCGAAAAAGACTTTCCCTAAAGATTGTTCAAGTAAACTAGGGGTTCTGCCCTTGGACTAGTCATATATTGTTATATTTTCGTTGTCATCATGTTTCTCCCATAAATGAGAAAATATATATCTATGTGTCCCAAAAAACAAGTTAATAATACAGTTGGAGTTTTCTTTTATCAGTTTAGCTCGCTGTTACCTGTGCATTTAAATCATTGTTCCTTTTACTCGTACATGTAAATTAAGGTGTCTTTTACTGAATATATCAGTTGACAAAAATGAATAAATAAAAATGTCAATAAAATGAAAAAGTGTGTGTGCAATATAATTGATGATTAATTCATAGAAGTGATTAATATGAATGAAGGCAAAGCCTTGGAAGAGCACAGCTAATCTAATTGTCACTTGTATACGTGTATATATATATGTTTATGTAATATATATGTATTTTTTTCATTATATTAGCAGATTTATGAAAATCACAAGGCCATGATAAGTCATCAAAAGGCCTTATATTAACAAGAATTAAACAGAATTATATATCTCATCTTTCCCGCTTTATCAATAACATCTTTCAATTTATGGAGTAGTGTTCAAGTAATTAAATAACATCAGTAACTAGTGTTCAGTGAGACATTGAGATAGGGTGAAAACTGAACTTTAATGAAAATTCTCAAAATTCAGTTTTGAGGCCAAAATATGTGAATCTGTAAAGACATTTAAGTTTCAATTAGAATAATATTGCTTTTATAACACAGTTTAAAGTGAATCCCTGTTAGTATTTTTATTTTACCCACAAATAGGTGAACCTGGAAAAAAATCCTCTAAATGATGGATAGGTGCATGTACAGTATAGGTGCATGTACAACAGTACGATTGTATCAGTACCCTCACCATTTTCTATTCAATCTGACAGCATGCAACTCAATAACACTGTCAAATGTGGACTTTAAACAAATATTGACGCCACTGCTATTGAATATTTCTAGTGATGGTTGTAAACTCGCTTTTATTTAATAAATTAATTGAACAAATTAAATAAGGCCAAAAAGTGTGATTTCTGTATATGAATTAAATAATTATTTCTATAACTCATCCCTATAGGGTAACAGAACAGGACACCCTTTGGTAAACAAAAATCCTAATATTTTGAAAAGTACCTTAATCAAGTCTCTTTCTTCCATGAAGGATATGTTTGATTTCTTCATATCTGGAAGTTTAGAAGTTTCGTCAATTTTACGCTTTTTGGTCCCACTACTCAAGGCGACTGTGGATCAGTCATAGTTCCAATATATATACCGGTATATATATACATATACATGTACATATTTAATCGATTCACAAAGTTTCTACAAGTTTTATTCTATATATATTTATATTCACATGTACATAAATATATAAACATATACTATTGCACAGATATCCCATTCTGATACTTCTATTAAAGTTTGTGTTATTTCCAATAGCAATATTCAATATAATTTCTGTTTTTGTATTGAGTTAACTAATCACACGGGTCCCCTCATCTTAAAAAAAAAAAAAACTACAGACCCAAGGTGCATTAAATCATATCAATTTTAAAGGACTTGAATTGAAGATCCTTCTACCATGTGTAATATTTGATTCTACCATATATTTGGAATGGAATATAGAACACTTTGAACTGTTATTCAGTCACTTCAACTCATTTTTGGGCAAAACCGCTTTGGACCGAGGACATGTACTTAACATATGATTTGAAGATCTGTTTATAGAGAACTTTTAAGAAATTCACTTAACAGTTAACATTGTGCGCTTTTAAAAATAAAATATGAATCAACTTTTGGATTACATCAGTATATAATTATAATGTTCTGTCAATTTTGTAATATCTGGTTGAAAGTTTAAATTTAGTTATTTATATCAAAGTTTTTCGAGTTGTCAAACTTTGAATTATCTTATATATATTTTATTACTATAAAGACAAAGATTTTGACTTGGACCAGTGAGATACTTTAATTTATAATCAGTGTTTTTGAGTTATCATAGTTCGAGTTAATTAATTTTGATTGTAAGTACATGTATTCTCTTGTCTCCACTAAAACAGAATTTGTAGCAAATTTAAGTTAAACCTACTAAGAGTCAACACCATAGACAATTACTCTCCTTTTGTAATTATGATTAAATACAAAATAATTATAGAAATTCTATAATCTTCCAGACTTTGGAAATTAACAGCAGTTGTTTATAAGGTTTAGATCATATTACACTGTACATTTACATGTGTTCATAAACATTGTTATACATTTGGTTTAAATTTGGTTTACTTCATTTAAAGGGTGATTTCATCATTAGTTTAAATTCAAAGGTTAGGTCATCAAAATTAAACTAATTGGAAAATATGATTTTTTCCCAAAAAGTAAATCTTCGAATCTTTAATTTACATATATCAAACAGTTTGACTCGCAGGGTAATTAACACAAGTTCTCCAAATTCTATGTCCTAAAAATTCTTTATTCCTATACCAAAATATCACTTTTTACTTGAAAGCCAGTCAGTATTTTTGTAGGATTCATCATTTTGTTTCTGTACATTTTGGCATTGATTTATTTCCCTGTTCAAAAGTGGATTTCATCAGTAAAAAAGTGTACATGGTTATGATATCTGAAAGAAGTTATGTCCCTCTAAATTAAGTCTCATTTTATAATTAACTGCCAGGGTCATTTAAGAACATGCCAGGCATTGGAGAAGTGTTGGAACTTTAAACACCTAATTAGAACACACACAATAAAACAGTCCTTGTATGTTTTGACATTGAGTACAAAAGATTGTTTTAAATTTCCTTTTTAATAATTTCAGGCAATATTTTGTGAAATAAACAGTTACTATACTTAGCAATAGAAATCTGATCTATAATACTCTCAACAGTATAATATGACAATTATTTTATAAACATTGCAAAGAATTATTTTTCAGATAAATTTTATTTAAAATTCAATCATTATTCTTGGTACAACCTACATATGTGCCATGTTGATCTATGTTTATTTCTGCTGACTAATGTAGACTAACTACACATGTACTAAACCTGCATATCATAAATGATAAAAATCTAGGGTTATCACATGGGCTTTATATACTATACTAGAATCTAGACTCAGACATTTTAAATGGTTACTAGTCCCATGTGCTGTAGATAATATAACCTTCTTCTAATTATAATAAACAATGCGAGTCAGACAAATCGTATTATCTGTAACTAACAATAAAAAAGCTGGGACGTAACCGATAGGCACTTGTTTCCTATGCATGCCTAGCCTAGTTGTCTTTCGGCATGTTATCAGTTATTGTTTACAATGTAAATCAAGTGCCTGTCGTAAGCTTAACGTTAACGCTGAGAAAATAAATCGACAAGGCGGCTGAAATATTTACGATAGAATCGATCATAACACAGTGTTATCGGCAAATGCCTACCTTTGATCAGATAAGACTGGAACCACATACAAAAATAATTACAAGGACCCTATACTGAGTTTAATTCCAACGTACTCGCATGTCTTGTTGTGTACAATGTATCTAGGTCGGACGTGAATGGAGACGAAGACTTTCGGTAATTCCCGATCGGTTACGGACGACATGATAAAAATAAAAGCGAAAACATACCGCTGTTTTGTTACTTATTTTTCATCTGAGAACAAAAGTCATATATAACTAATGTTTAAACACAATAGTGAGACTTTGGTGTTGCCAGATTTTTGCCCATGGGAATACTACATCCGGTTTTGAGCCATTCCGGTACCGGTTTTTTGGACCATACGATTTTCTTTGTTCGTATGTATGGGAAAAGAGGCAACTCTTGTTGGAGGTACCGTTTTCCAGTATTTAGAGAGCTTTTGCTCGGCCGCCTTCGGCGCCCTAGAGCTGTGCCCTTATTATTTACTTTTAGAAATAATTTAACCACAAGGCAATACCTGTATATATAGCATGACGATGACAATGTTGACGGTACTTGTAATTTGTGATGATTACAGTTTCAGTCAAATGCTTTGTCCAGAGCAACTTCGTTAGGTCGCACAGAAATTGTTAAGATACTGCTGGATAAAGGAGCCGACGTAAATAAGGTTGGTTAACTTAACATTTCAAAGGAAGGTGTATGGTGATGCTTTATTTTAATATTGCTTGAACTGTCACCATTCGATGAATAAATCATTTTATTGTCTCATCGGTGTTAGCTGAGGTAGAGACAGCTTAAAACATTGATTAAACAAAATCGTTTTCATTTTGGGTTATGATTCTTTATGCCTCGAAGATTATCATTAGAAACAGGCCTAATCAGGCTGAGACAGGGACACGTCTAGTGTCCAATTCGTATAATAATAACTTGCTCACAGTTTGTTATGAAATTCTTTTTCAAGTTATTGTGAATGTATTTATATGTTTCGTTGTGTGGCAAACAAATAATAAGGTTTTGTTCTATCTTTATTTTTTGATCACCTTAATTTACAATAAATTCTCCCTGATAAAAACAGGCTTGGAAAAAAAACTTTTCAGAAAAAGAAACTTCTCAACCTGAATATCCAATCAGTAGGCCCTGATGCATTCACCGTAAATCTTCTGCCACAACGAGGAAAACCCACAATAAATTTTTGATTTGTTCATGTAGTCCCGATCAGATCAAAATTGAACATTTATTCGATACCACGATGCAGCATGATTCTTTTATTGCTTACTTTATACTCTTCGACAATCACTTACCACGTGACTTATGTGAAAAAGAATGCTTAATCATATTCTGATCGGAGATTTTTTACTGACACAATTTATGAGCAATATACTTCACAATATACTGATTTAGGATTCCGTCGTCATACTTGTATGTTTTATCATCATATCATATAAAAATGAACACGACGCTTCAAAGGCATAGCCATCTTTTTCAAGCGTCTGAATGTTTGTGTTGATCGCTATAGGAACTAAGGTATTATGACGTTTTTTTTCTCGTACTATTTATGGGTTGGAAATATAACGTTACTATCTCCTTAACTTTTTCTCACGCTTTCTGTTCAGCTGATTCATGGTTCCATATCGTTAAGGTAATGTCATTGCCTTTCTCTTCAGTAAATCGCTACTTTTTTCAATTACTACTACTTTAACGTGTTGTTCAGTATGGCCATTACTGTTGAAATGTACCGTTACTGAATGATATATGTCATTTGATCTGATTGAATGTAGTTGATCTTGGATTAGCTACTTCATCATTATTGACGTTTCTCCAATATACACAGTGTGCTCACATTTTTCACAAATCAACCAACATATGATGTTAGATGTCTTTGCTGTCATCATTGTATAATCCTTTCTCTCATTGCATATTCTCTTCACCCGAATCGTTAAACCATATGGAATCGATTCCTTTACTTTTCTGTAGTGATCCGTCTTCCCGGTGAAGTACAAATTCTCAAACAGTGTAGTTGTCATCATCCCCTTGTCTATGTACGTAAACGTATCTAGGAATTCGATTTTATTAGTGTATGATCACATAATTACTTTTATGCGGCTGTGGAAAGAATTAGCCTGAGTTCAAAACTTCTCCAGTCGTTCCTCTCCATGTGTCCAAATGCCATATATGTCGTCCACGTACCGGAGATATACCAGCGGTTTGGACGGTGACCTATCAAATAATTCACGTTCCCATGCTCCTATATAAGTGGATGCATAATTCATCCCGAGTCGTGATCAAATAACAGTTTCACGAACGTCTAGTTATTGTCGTTAAATTCAAAGTTCTTGTTATCCAGAAGAGTTTTTATCAACTGTATGACCTCCTCTGTTTGTACTGATTTACACGATCTTGCATTTAAAGCTTTGGTACACGCCTCTTCCCTTGGTACAATTGGATATGAATACTTAACATCCATACAGATTACTATGACACCTTCGGGTAATAGTTGTGGTAGTTATTCCATCCTGTTTATGAAGACCGTAATGTCACGGATGTGATTGTCTCAGTAGGGTGGTTGATACCACTAATAATTATTCTCATCGGTGTTTTCCTTATTTACCTTTTCCTTTTACACGTCAAGGTTGTATATTCTTCGTAACATTGTCTTATCTCATTTGTCTCATTTGTAATGTATCACTTCCTGGAAATTACTTCCACCAACTTTGTAACTGACTGAGTTGTATCTTCATCTAGTATATTATGCTGTTGTAGGGGACACAAGAGAAAAAAGGAAAAAGTAGATGGATTACCTTGTTCGGGTAGAGACAAGTGGCTAGACTTGTACTTGTTGTAAAGGAAGGTGCAATTATGGTTATCGTGCGGCATCCTAACTCAAACATTAACAAGAATTGGGGGTGGGGGCTGGAAATGGTCATTGAAGATGATACAATTGTTCTACGGCCAGCAGATAAATTGTGATGGACAATATAAATTTCATGTAGAAGAAATATATCGTGTAAGCTATTAGCATTGTTGCTCCGCTTGTATGTTCACAATCTAGAAAGACACTGTCTGTTTCTAAGGAACAGCTAGATGCTAAAGCTACACTTATCACATATAATATTTTGTGAACCACTTTAAGTCTGCTACGTTGCAGTAATATAGCGATATATAAGGACTAGGAATTTATTAATATTATTGATGATCGAGGATGACTTGTGAGCAGACTTATCCGCACGCCGTCTAAACAATGTTTAATCATTTTTAGATCGAGTTTAAGTTAGCGACAAATTGTATGAACAAGGTATGCTTAGTCATCAATCAATCGGAAATTAATTAACCACACGATACGTGAACAAGGTATTATTTTTTTCCATATTTTCGTATCATTTTCTCATCCATTATCTTCTAAACAATATGACTGTAATAAATAGCTGTACTCCTTGTGAACTCTTCCAAACATTCACTTTTCGGTATTTTTTCTGTAATTAAAGGAATGTTACTTTACCTGTTTGTTAACTTGTTTGTTTTAACAGTATTAGTCTTAACAAATTCGCTAGTTACGGTAGGCTTAACACGTATAACGATTTTTTATCAACTTTTATTCCCGTTCGTTTATTTATACAGCGAACTACTTGTATAACGAATTCAATTTCAAGGTCGCCTGGAGTTCGTTATAAACGAGTTTTACTGTACCTGCATTATGTATACATTCTTTGTCACATATTACCTCACATTTTACTTATTCTTTATAATAATTAGCAAAACAATTAAGAATAAAAATTCAATTAGTAGATTTTCAGATTTCCAACGGATGCTGATCACGTGTTATTTATTTTATCAAAGATGCGGCATTGTTGACGTTGTGATGAATATTTTGGAACAATATATGATCTGAATTACATTCGGAATCATCAATGTCTCATAAGCATACCGCCCTTGGTCGACATTGATTTATTTTCGTTCCATAAATCAACATATCGATCGACACAAGAAGTCATAATTGTATTTTTGTTATTCAATTTACAAATGTTATCTTCCGTTTCGTAAAAAAAATCCATTGGATATCATTGCCCTTAGTACGTTCTTACATTGATGCGGATATGTGGTAAGCATTTTAACCAACCCAACTTTGTAGGGATATATCATGTAATAGGCAAATTGACGTCATCCGCATGTGCACAGCTAGAATGTCCCTCAACATTTTCTTTATCACAAAATCATTGCTATCGTCATTACACTCACTAAATCTATTGTAATATTCAATGTCTGATGCATAGCTTAACACTGTTGAAGTAGATAAGCCATTATATGAGCAGTGAGCAATAAAGAACGACAAACAAACTGTTGGAAATATCTCCGACTCAAGTTTATACAAGCTTGCGAAACGTAAAATGTCTGGTAATGGTCCGTTGTATACTTTCCTTGGTCGGGGTTCCAATGCACTATCGAGAATGAGTTGTTATTCTGAAAATAAAGAGTCCAAGCTCTCAACATTAAAACGTCTGGAAATTTAATGACACCCGTATACATATGGAAGGGTGCCGGAGGTGTCCAGGTGGTTAAGGTTCCCCGACACTTTATCACTAGCCCTCCAATCCATTGCATGATCGTAAGAGGTGTCTAAATTTTGGATCTTATCTTTTCTCTTCTTTCTGAACATTTTTCTTCTTCCTAATACCTCCCATGACAATGCCTCACGTTTGGTCTTCGCCTCTTTGAAGAAGGCTTTGGGTTGTGTCCCAAAGCTGAGACATACCAAAGTCATTAAAAATGGTAGTTGCTACTCCTGCTTAGCGACCAGTATATTGGGAGTGGGGCACTAGTTGGCCCGTTGTCCGTGTGACCGGGTCGGGTGTGCTGCTTGGTGTCTTCGGCAGTATACTTCACCCTTGGGTGGATTACAGCTAAATTTGATGTGACACATCATTGGGGAGGAGGTCATAGTTTATATAAATGATGCTGGTGTTAGACCTGGGGCCAGAGAGGTGTGCACCAAAAAGAAATTGTGTTGAATTTTTGCTCTAAAATCCTACTCTTCCTTTACTCTTGGGTGGATTTCATCCACATTTGGTGTGAAGAATCATGTTTTATGTAAATGAGGCAATTCTGACCCCTGGGGCCACAGTGGCGGGGCCCCAAAGGGGGAACTTCGGTAAATTATTGCTTTAAAACTCTGCTCTTCATCAACCTTTCATTAGATTACATCTAAATTTGGTTGAATTATTATAAGAGGATGGCAATCGCAATTTTGATAAGTGATGTTTATAGGGCCCCTGGGGACAGAAGGGTGAGGCCCCAAAAGGAGAACTTAACAAACATTTTGCTTTAAAATCACTCTCCTTTTTAATGCCTTTATTGATAACAACCAAATTTAGTTTAAAACATTTTAAGGGAACAGCAATCATACTTTATATAAATGAGACTGGTCTGAGCCCTGGGGAAAGAAGGATGGGGCACCCAAAAGGAACACTTAGGTTAAATATTGCTTTAAAATGCCTATCCTCTTTAATGCCCTTATTGATTATAACAATATCTAGTATAAAACATTATTCGGGACGGGAAATTATTTAGTGCTATACACGAGGCTTGTCCGACCCATTGGGACAGAGGGACATGCTCCTAAAAATGGAAACTTGGCTGAAATTTTCATTTAAGATGCTGCTCCTCCTTTAAGCCAAAAAGGATAAAAACCAGATTTGATCTGAAACATGACTGCCTGCGTATACATAATTTATGGTAACGAGGCTGGATTGAGGAGTGTCTCCCTGCTGTAAATCTTTGTCAGATGACCGTTAAGGCCCATAGGTCTCTTGTTATAAAGGAGGTCGAATATAAAATACCTTCAAAACTATTAACCTCAACTTCTCTTCTAAGTTTTTGCATTGAAATGACTTGATGATTTCTAGCAGATGATATAAAGTCGGCTTTCCTGGACCCAAATAACTGTAAGAAGAACCCTTCTGTTCACCCTTTAAGAAGGATGTTCTTCAGGCATGGTGGTAACAACTAGATATGATAATAGGGATTGTGGAATAAACAGTAGTGGCTGGTTCCCTTCTGTTGTCATCGTTTTCGAAAATAACCTTTTATCAAGTCCCTCATGCACGTTTTGGCACTTTTTGTAGGAACATATTACTTTTCGGTTACATACTCCCCTATTGTAGAACTTCCAACAAATTAGGCGCTGGTTTTGAGTTGCTGTTTTGGTGATAAAAGGAAATCATCGTTCCCTCCCCGCCTTGCCATGTTGCGGATCATGATCTGAGTATAACGCGCATAACTTTCCCGATGCAGGTCTTTGCTATTTTCCATTTACAAAAGTTATAGTCATATCATTTGTGTGTCTACGATGTTAATAATATTGTTATATTTTGGGGGGGTTTCCTATTTAAGTTTAATGATATAGCAAAACTAATTACACAAAATGCCTTCATTCCATTTTTCAAAAGTATGGCTTTTGTAATGTTGTCTTTTGAATCTTGGGACAAGGCTAAATTCTACTGTTTTATGTCAGATATTTTAGTGTTTTACTCAAAAACCAAAGTGTTTATCACTGTGTACTAATTTTCCAATATTTCGATTTTTCCATTTTGGGTCAATGTTGCTGTCTCGTGACATAATAAAACTACCTTTTCCTAGTTTTTAACAGTTCACCGGTACTGTCTGCTTGCAGTTGTTGAACAATATTATCAAACTTGAGAACATAACTGTCAGAAGGTGGCTGTTCCGTCCATGATATCAATCGTTAAATAAGCTGTTTTTTCTCCTTAGAATCGGACTTAGAGACTGATGGATATGACTGTTGTAATAAATCCGTTGAAATTTTATCAATGTATGTCCTTTGTTCCTTTTTCAAATACCTTAATCACGCTTGATATAACACTTTTTCAAATATTTGCAAAAATAGAATGCACACAAGCCAATTTAAAGTGCCGCCGATGTGTGATGACACAATGTAAAAATTACCATAAAACATTAATTGTAATAAAATGTTTTTTATTCTTTTGCTTTATTCTGTTTTGTCTTAGTGATTTATTTTATCAATACCATTTGTAAAACTAGGAAAGAATGTTGTGACTCGTTTATGTCTCGTATAAAACCATCTACTTGTCAGATCGGATAAATACCATATATGGAAGTAAATAGACAAAAGTGAGAATCATGACACTTAAATGTAATATATCTTTTCCAACCAATTACACGAATGAGGCATCGACACAATCATACTATTGATAGGTTAATGATCCTAATATCAATATTATCTGGCATGATTAAAATCTATTTAAAATGTGTCTAATATAGCGGTGCTGCAAACTAATTATTTTTGATCATGTACTGATGACTAACTATGTCAGATCTCAGATTTTGTCTCACAGAAATTCGAATTATTGTTTCGATTTTCTAATCATTATTTAATTTCGCATTGACATAAATTGTTAAAAACTTCACACTTTTATTCATAGATCAGAATATACTAATCGTATCACAGTGATATTTTGACGAATATTCAATAAAGTGTATGGCATGATTGCATGTTACAAGTAATATATTAAATATTTCATTTTTCAAAAAACAATGCAAAGATATATCTTGAATTTATTTTTAATCAACGCGATGAAGAATTATTCAATAAATATGCATTATTTACTGATGACGTTGTCTTTATAATTCATCACTGTTTCAGTCCTACGCTTTGATTGAAGCAGCATCCAGGAGGTCATGAAGATATCGTTCGGCTACTATTAGATAAAGGAGCTGATTGGAATCAGGTGAGTTTCCCGATATAACCCGGGTCTATCAGTATGATTCCCGTTCCTATGGAGTCAGAGTGATTCAATGGTTTAGCAGTGTATTTGTTTTTATTGAGGCATCGAAAATATTTCTTAGTCATAGCATAACGTGTAGGTCAGTCGAAGCACTAATAAAATAGAATGTTAATTGTTACTGATTATTTGTAACATCGAATTTCCCTGAATAACTTATCAAATAATAATAATCCACTAGGGCATCTTTATAGGAGTCATATGTAATCAAATTGTGTCATGTAGAATTTATGAAAGTTATTTTCATCATAACTAGTGGGGTGACACATGAAGGAGTGTCACAGAAAGAATGAAGTGTAGTGAGGGACGATAACTCTGGTTGAGCACGAACAAAGGATAAAAATGAATGCTGAAAATGATATAAGAATGTCCGTCTTGAGTTCAGAGGTTCAATGGACGAATCCTGGCTTACATCAAACCCGTGAGGTTGAATTTGCATCTAAAATTCGACCAATTGAATTCCTCCATGTGGGTGCTATTGCAATGAATCCCATGTGGTTGAATTCGAATTCCCCTATTTACCATTTTGCATCCACATCCAATATCTAAACTTCAACCAATTAGACACCTTGATATGGCAATGATATACGTGCAATGGAATTTGCAGTCCCCTAATACCCCTATATACCATATACCAATGGTAATCGAAATCAAACAATATCTAAAATTTCACCAGTCAGAGGCAAGTAAGTCTGTGGCGGTCATCTCGGTTGACCGATCGGAAAATAAAGGGTCAGTTGCACACCCCATGACCTTGAAGAACACTTGTGTCATTTTTTTTTAAGTGTGGAGATTAATAAGTATTGGTTATCTTATAACACTGGTAAACCCCAAAACCTTTATTTCCCTTCCTTTAGCATTAATACCTTCACTTGCACTTAATTTCCTCAATTTCACTTAATTTCCTCACTTGCACCTCATTTATTCTTGCGGCATTTACAACTCTCAATAACGTTTAGATATTAATACTGGCGCGAGGTTTGACGGTTTCGACTGTAATAATTTTCACAATTCTTCAGTTTCTGAAATGTGACACATTGATTATGGGACATATATTGGCATATATCCAAGCATACGTTCAGGGTCTCTTGTGTGTTGTTCAGTGAGGTAGTCACCCACTACTATAAGGAGACCCAGCCTCAAAAAGATCCTGATTGCAATATATACACGTGGTGAGGAAACAAGCAAACAATCAACCCTAAGTTCATCTTAATAACAGATGTACTCGCGGTATTCTAATCGATAAATAGTGACATATACCATCAACGATTAAAAAGAAATGTCATACAAATGATATGATGTCAAAATCAGGACTTCTAATGTGCTGTTCATGTCTTTAAAATCAATAAAGTATTTCTATAACTAAGTTGAAAATACCGCTTTACTATTGATACTGAAAATAACTTCCACAGGTGTACACACAACTACTTCTGGTCTGAACATCATATTGGGACCGAGATCACAATTAACTTCGATATATTTTATGGAGATAACTGTCAATATGCATCTATCACCATGTCGATTATTTATATCCGGGTCAGGGGTAGAGGAACCAAGTCCCTGTGGAGAATGCGTTTCTTTGGTTTGTAGCTGTTTCCTCGAGTAAATAACACATGAAACGGATACTTTATATAAGATAGAGGATAAATAGCGTGTTGAGATTTAGAAAATAATAAATACACACTGTTACTGAAAATAGAAGTGCGTTGGAATCTGGGTGTAAAAAGGCGGGAATTCTTCCCCAGTGCAGTGTAAATGTCTGGCTTACTGTCTTTCAATTATACGTACACGTTTGCCCTTAGCGGAAACTGTTGCATCAAGGACACGACAGAAAATTAAACTTAATGTACCATATACGCCAAAACAATATTAATCCTGTCTTTGGGATAGAGCTATTTGTGAAAAAAATGTGCGGAGAATTGTGTCGTTCGTATTTTCTCTGATATTGTAAAATTGTTAGAAATATTGGCAGTGACAGTAAAATACAACAGACTTAGAAACGTCACTCGTGACGTACGTCCGTAATAGACTCTCCGGAATGTGTGACCTCGCGGTACATAGTACCCATGTTCAAAACCCTATTATGACTGTTCTGTGATAGATACAGAAAAACTAATGATACCGTTTTCTTGGGAGTTACATGTAATGTAAGTTGGCTTCATGCGTTAATTCTCTATACCAAGTTGTGCAGAAACCAGCAGTCAAAGTGTCGATTTTGGTGTGTTTGTACTCAAAATATCTCCATAAGTACATTATTCAAAGATATACGGGACATGCCAGGACTAGATCACACCGAGTTTTACAAGTGTGGAAAGTTTTATCAAAATGTATAGAGTCGTTTTTCAGTTAGCTCTGGCAAAGTATTCTGAATTAGCCGCATGTACATGACCGTCCCTCACCATACTACGGTCCACACATTCTTGGTTACGTCACTCGTGAAGTAACATCCGTAATCTCTCGTTTTCATCATAATAAATTAAAACCTGTATTGTTTTCATATTAGAACATGGTCTTCAACAACTGTTTAATATAACGAGACATATGGTAGTTTTGTTAAAAAAATAATTATTCGGACAAATAAATGCGTTGTATAATATAGACATTAAACACATTCCTGTGAATATCGGTAACTAGTACTATGGGAAAGAGACGATCTGATCTATATCAGTCATTGGTTTTGTATCGTCCGTGCGTCACCACAATCAATGTAGGCACTGAAACATGGATCTTTTGCTCACCTGGTTATGGAGACACGATGGTAGGAATGAATATTAATGATGTCTTTTTGACTATAGGAAAAAACTCGTTAAAATACTTCTTCTGTCGTATTAAGTGAAAGGAATTTTTTTCTGAAAAGTCCTTTGTTGAAGGGGAACCAATTTGGTATACACAGCAATTCTAGCCAAATAAAAGCCTGATTGGTTGGGTCAAATAGAAGCCGTATTGATGATAATGCAATGTCCTTCCTCCTGTTCTTTGTAAATATATCAACATTTGGTGTCAATTTAGGTCAAGCATTTGTCGAGGAAAAGGACTAATTTTCGTGAGTTAGACTAAACAGCTCCTCACCCCCACCTGATCTATTCCCACAGGCCCCCAAGAAAATCAGACCAATCGTTTACACGGGATCATTCCAGCTTAAAACGAAGGGTATAAGGGGAATGAAGCAATTTGTTTCGTTTTCTTTCTCTGGTATTTAAAGCATAAAACGGCAGATCTGACCCTTTAAGGGTCTACGGGGCGGGACTAAGTGAAAGAAATACAGATGATTTATAGTTATATTTAATTATATGCCTGTACATATCGTTGTGCTTTTGTGTTTAGAATAAAAAAAGGTTTTGTGCCTGCAGAGGGGTCTTAGACCTATGCTCAAATAAATCTAGTAAGATTTGCCATTTCATTGTTTTTCAAACTGTCTGTCTTAATCATTGAATCATTGTCGGTGTTATCTCTTTAACACCGTGCCTCTGATTTGGTCGGGATCAAAACTAGTTTAAAACATTTTTTAACTATCTCAAACTATATCAAATGCTTTCCCTACACCTGAAGGTATTAGAAGTGTTAATCTTGGAGGTAAATCTAGCACAAAGTCACAATTGCGCCCTTAATATATGAGGATGTCCGTATTTTTAATGGTTTGGTTCTTTTGAACATATTCATATTAAGGTAATATTTAGGTAAACCAATTATACATACATTAATTATGTATTGTGACCAATACATTAATAATCCATACCACGGGTTGTATATACCGCAATATTTGTATAACAGTTTATAGATAAATGAGTTTGAAAAGATCTAATTTACTATACATACAATGTATTCAAATAGTCAGGTAATACACGTTTAACGTCTGAGACATTTCCGTTTTAGTACAGTTAATCAAAGCGGATATTTAAATTCCTAGAAGATTGGCGTTTTAACTTTATCCGTCCAGTACTCCTAATGTATGCTAAGAAAAGATAACTATATAACTACTAATAAAATCAAATCTGAGAGACTCAAACGAAACATATAAATATAAAAGCAGGAAGGCAGCAGCTAAATTCTGTACAAAACCCACTCCTGAGCATCTATATCTATTGACGTATTTGTTTAGAATCCTTTAGTAACAATATTATGTCCACTCAAAATATTTAATTCAACTACTCACCTATATATATGCCATGTTTAACGCTTGAGATTCAGCACTATAAATGTATAAATTTATTTTCAAAAAAAAAACAAAAAAAAAACCGTTTTTACTTGTATGTCGCTCTACCATAAAAAGGACATTTTTTAATCCGTTAAAGCATGCCGACTTCTTGAAATTGACTGAAAAGGCATGAATATCTTATCTTTGTTTTGTTTTACCTTTGTTTTTCTCAAATTAGACCAATATCAGCCATGAACGTCAAACCATGTCTTTAAGATTGGGTACTAATGCAATATTGCCTAAAGCTTAATGGAACATCTTCAGGTCACATTTTAAAATCGAAATCTAGAAATGAGTACACATATAAAGTAGTTTTCAAGCGGGAGCTCAACTGGCTTCCGAATGATTACGAAAGGGAAATTATTCATCGTGCTATGCGTATGTATGCCAAGGATATAGGGGTTGTTAAATACCATTCAGACGTGTTTTATATAATCTTAGTTTGTCCTAGTGGCTTTACAGACGTGTTTTATATAATCTTAGTTTGTCCTAGTGGCTTTACATGCGTGTTTTATATAATCTTAGTTTGTCCTAGTGGCTTTACAGACGTGCATTATATAATCTTAGTTTGTCCTAGTGGCTTTACAGACGTGTTTTATATAATCTTAGTTTGTCCTAGTGGCTTTACAGACGTGTGTTATATAATCTTAGTTTGTTCTAGTGGCTTTACAGACGTGTTTTATATAATCTTAGTTTGTCCTAGTGGCTTTACAGACGTGTTTTATATAATCTTAGTTTATCCTAGTCGCTTTACAGACGTATTTTAAATAATCTTAGTTTGTCCTAGTGGCTTTACATACGTGTTTTATGTGTTGAAGTTATTATTTACTCCACTTGTCGTCCAAAGCTTATAACATATCTCGTATCCTTAACATATCTAGTTTATTTCCACTATAATGTTTATTATTCTTACAGCTGCAGTATTTGAAGGCGAAAGTAGCAAGTGGCCAAGCAAATAGAATGGATGAGTACAATGTCTACTGGGATCTAAATGAGGATCGGGTGAGTTTCCTAATAATTTCTCAGCCAGGTCTATGATCGTGCTCAACGGTTATATTAACCTAAGAAATTGTGTTAATTGTTCTCATCAATACATTGTATATATTTTTATTTTGTTAAAAAAAATATTTGTTGCTGCCAACACAGTAATTCAACAAAACAAAGGCGTATCTACGGATAAGTCTTAATTCGCAATTGTATCTTCTTTTTTTTAACTTTCAAATAAAATATACTAAAATAAAAGCAAATATGTCAAACGACGGGGAGAAGGACATTCCATGTTGTATGATGTGAACATGAATAGCAAACTGTAGCAACTACGTCCTGCTTAAATCTCAGAAATAGCATTATATATGTATTTCCGCGAACTCCGTTTTGGAACTTCCTGGATTGCCAAGGAAATGGCGGTCATTTTTATTTTGCAAAAATAAAAAAAAATAAAAATATCCTCCATTTCCTTGCCTCTGACTGGTCAAAATTTAAATGTTGTTCGATTTTAATAAAAGTTGGTGTGTAAATGCATCATGGGACACCGGTCACTGTCGTAACCTCGAGCACTTTCAGATTTTAACAAATTGGGCGCCATTTTTTTTACTCTGACTGGTCAAATTTAAATACTGTTCGATTTTAATAAAATTTGGTGTGTAGATACATCATGGGACATCAGCCCTTCTCGGAACCTCACTTTCACATTTTAACAAATTGGGCGCCCTTTCCTGCCTGCTAATTCACTGAAATTTAGACATTTTCTTATTTCAGTGAATTATTATATAGTAGCTTTGAGAGAAGCTGGACACAATGATATGACTGCAGAGGCGTTTGGATGACTCCCCTAATGGTTTCCCCTTGCAATTAAAACTGGTTTATTTCTTCCATTTTCTTCCTGTCTCTGATTTGTCAAAATTTATACATTGTTTAATTTCGATTAAAATAGGTAAATATGGGTTTTAGAGGACTGTGAATACAACCGTATTGTCTTCGTCACCAAAGCAACCACACGAAGGCTTCTGACTGATTGAAATTAAAACATTGTTTTATTTCAATGAAAATTGAGTGACTCTGAATACAAACAAATTTGTTCATTGCGATAGCTAACAGCACGGAGGCTGTTGATTTGTCCTTTTTATGCATTTATCGATTTTGTTGCCACCAATAGCTAGCAAAGAAGGCAGTGAAAAGCTGTTCATAAGTATTTTGGTTCAGATTGAATTATGAATAAATTGAAAATGGGTTAATGTTGTTAAAGTAACGTATACTCTGATATATTGTGATTCAGAAACGTGTTCAGCTTCTTTGTCTTCTTTGAAATATCACGATAGAGAGTTCCTGAAACATTTTCAACATAACAATCACAATATCACTTTATCAGTCCCTAAAATGAACATTCCGAAAATAGAACTTACAGCTAAGATCACCACAATAATTAATAAGAAATACTTACATTTGTAAAATTTGTACCATAGATCCAGTATTATTGAAATATCAAAATTGAATAAGCAAAAAACAGTATCACAGATTTTAATTTGGTCTCGTACAGCATGCATTAAAAGTTGTCTCGTTAACAGGTTAATTAATGAGTTTGTATGTGATTAGTTTTTAAAGACATCCGAAATGATAATTTTTGTTAATCACCAATACAAATATGTTACAGATTGCCAAAATCAAGGAGAAATTATCGTTATCATCGAAGTCAGAAGTCCAAGAACATTTGTCTGAACAGACACGGCAAGAAAGAGAAG
>NC_047023.1:692101-797729 GCF_902652985.1 Pecten maximus | reverse complement strand
ATCAGTGATTGCTTGTCTTCCACTTGTCAGTTCCATTTTTTCCAATTAAAAACAAAGACAAATTACACTCGCGACACCACGTGCATACGTTCGACAGGATGTGACAGGACTGAGAAGAGTTTTTAATTTAAATGGAATCTTGTTTTCTCCTGTATTACGAGCGGCGACCTTAGCAAGCGTCGTATTCCTCACACGGTGTGCTTGTAGCATCTGTCCTAGAACAAATTGACCTTTCTGTCAAAGACTCATCGCAGTAATAAAATGAAATTTAACTTCTCCTGGAATCCAGCTAGTAATGGCGGAGTACGCAGTGTAATTATCAATAAAGTAACATTCCACCGACCTTGTTTCGTGAAATTAACCGATCCGGAGGGTAGTCGATAAGATCGCTTTGTTTTATATTAAATATCGGAGTAAAACCACAAATTTTATCAGTAATATGTGGGCTATGGAATGTCTGTGTTGCGAATCTAAACAAAGATTACACTGAGACTAATACCGTATTAGGCATATGAGTAATGGCATAGTATAAAAAGTAATGGCATGGGATAAAAAGTAATGGCATAGTATAACAAGTAATGGCATGGGATAAAAAGTAATGGCATAGGATAAAAAGTAATGGTATAAGATAAAAAGTAATGGTATAGGGTAAAAAGTAATGGTATAGGATAAAAAGTAATGGCAAAGGATAAAAAGTAATGGTATAGGATAAAAAGTAATGGTATAGGATAAAAAGTAATGATAAAAGATAAAAAGTAATGGTATAGGATAAAAAGTAATGGTATAAGATAAAAGTAATGGTATAGGATAAAAGTAATGGTATAGGGTAAAATGTAATGGTATAAGATAAAAAGTAATGGTATAGGGTAAAAAGTAATGGCATAGTATAACAAGTAATGGCAAAGGGTAAAAAGTAATGGTATAAGATAAAAGTAATGGTAAAGGATAAAAAAGTAATGGTATAGGATAAAAGTAATGGTATAAGATAAAAAGTAATGGTATAGGATAAAAAGTAATGGTATAGGATAAAAGTAATGGTATAAGATAAAAAAAAAAGTAATGGTTTAGGATGAAAAATGATGTTATCAGAGAAAAAGGTAATAAAAAGTGATGGTATAAGATTAAAAAATAAAGGCTTTAAGATAAAAAGTAATGGTTTAAGATAAAAAGTAATGGCATATGATAAAAAGTAATGATAATTATAAGATAAAAAGTAATGGTATAAAATTGAAAAATTTATGCTTTAAGATAAAAAGTAATGGTATAAGATAAAAAGTAATGGTTTAGGATAAAAAATGATGGTATCAGAGAAAAAAGTAACAAAAAGTGATGGTATAAAATTTAAAAATTAATGGTTTCAGATAAAAAGTAATTTATTTTTAATAGAAAGTAATGGTTTAAGATAAAAAGTAATGGTTTAAGATAAAAAGTAATGGTTTAAGATAAAAAATGATGGTATCGGAGAATAAAGTACCAAAAAGTGATAGTATAAGATAAAAAGTAATGACTTCCGATAAAAAAAACGGTATCAGATCAAACGTAATGGTTTAAGACAAAAAAGTTAATATATACGTGCATATATATATTGTGTTTATAAAACGTGTACAAAGAAAATCAACGTTGTGTCCAGGTATTATCTAAATAGACCAAGCCAAACTGGCGATGTCCAATGGTCAGTCCGCGCGTACTGATGTCCGGTATCTGTAGACACTAATCAGGAGGGAGTACTGATGTCCGGTATCTGTAGGTACTAATCAGGAGGGAGTACTGATGTCCGGTATCTGTAGGTACTAATCAGGAGGGAGTACTGATGTCCGGTATCTGTAGGTACTAATCAGGAGGGAGTACTGATGTCCGGTATCTGTAGGTACTAATCAGGAGGGAGTACTGATGTCCGGTATCTGTAGGTACTAATCAGGAGGAGTAGTGATGTCCGGTATCTGTAGACACTAATCAGGAGGGAGTACTGATGTCCGGTATCTGTAGGTACTAATCAGGAGGGAGTACTGATGTCCGGTATCTGTAGGTACTAATCAGGAGGGAGTACTGATGTCCGGTATCTGTAGGTACTAATCAGGAGGGAGTACTGATGTCCGGTATCTGTAGACACTAATCAGGAGGGAGTACTGATGTCCGGTATCTGTAGGTACTAATCAGGAGGGAGTACTGATGTCCGGTATCTGTAGGTACTAATCAGGAGGGAGTACTGATGTCCGGTATCTGTAAGTACTAATCAGGAGGAAGTACTGATGTCCGGTATCTGTAGACACTAATCAGGAGGGAGTACTGATGTCCGGTATCTGTAGGTACTAATCAGGAGGGAGTACTGATGTCCGGTATCTGTAGACACTAATCAGGAGGGAGTACTGATGTCCGGTATCTGTAGGTACTAATCAGGAGGGAGTACTGATGTCCGGTATCTGTAGACACTAATCAGGAGGGAGTACTGATGTCCGGTATCTGTAGGTACTAATCAGGAGGGAGTACTGATGCCCGATGTTTGTCGCGTACTAGATATCCGTTCCTTCTGTTGATTTTCTCTTTCAGTCAGTAGATTATAAGACTCTTTCATATGTGTATATGTAGGATAGGGATATTCCACCCGAGGGGTCACAAGATGTGGTAAAACCCGAGGCTCGCCATTTCATCGGTTGTGACGTTTGACATTTTCTTTTTTGATAAACTTTTTTTTTATTTATGGCTTTTATTCAACTTCCTATCATTGCCAGGTGATTTTGTGTGTTTTGATGTTTTTAATGGCAAATGACAAACATGTAGGGTAGGCCAGTCTGTACTGTACTGTAACTGTTACAACAAGTCTGTAGGCCTACTGCAGTAGTCTACAGTAGGCCTAACGGAGTTATATGTTTGCTCAGATGAAATGTCTAATCGTTTAACCGTGTAGCCCTAGGCCTATTGATTTATAGCTGATATAATATATATTTATTTCAGAATGTGTGTATTTTTATAGTTAAATCCAACGTTTCAAAACCGACACCGACGATACAATAAATCTGTAGCAGGCCGGGTTTTAATTGTACATAAAGGGAAATTCCCCCTAGCCGGAAACTAGAAGGCGACCATACAACTATGTACAATTAAAACCCGGCCTACTACAAATTTAAGGAATGTCGGATGTAAACACAAGCAGACGACGTTGTAAGAGTTGTCCCCCTTGAACGCAGATTACTCGGCACGCGTGAAATATTATGTAAGATAGAATTGTAAGATAGATTTATCTTACATAGCTATCTTGCATTGGCAAACTCTATCCAACATGGCGAGGTATGAGAGAAAGTAATGTTCAGTAGCAGGTAATATATATAACCTGACGACATCCTGGTTCTGCGTATCGGTCGGGCCCAGTAGTACGTCTGTCCTGTAATGGGACTCTAGAACCCCGTGATTACAGCTTCAGACATCCTCTACTGGGGTATTACCGCAAACACATAGGTATTACCTCCTCGACTCGTGATGGATATACAAGTTTTTACTCTACGACACGGAAACCTGAACTATTCCCTGAGAGAAATGGTAAACCACGCCGAACTTATTTATGGTGGCTTGATTGTGTACTTAGTAATATATAAACGGATGTAGACTTGGCGATAGTGCCGTGGGCAGCGTACGACTGACGTCATTGGTGTGTCAAGCATCATTCACATTATAAGGGTTTTTTGGATTTAGGTCTTAATTTTCTTGTTTTAATTACACTCTATGTACAGTATAATATACCTGTATATGTAGAATGTATGGAGGCTCGTTTGGGCCAAGTATCAAATCTCGCATTCTCGCACTCAGGTCGAAAATGCGAGAACGCGAAAACGCGAAGGCGAAGGAGCGAAAACGCGAGAATGCGAAAGAGCCAAAACGCGAGAATGCAAATATTTGACGGCGAAATTGCGATGGCGAGAGTGCGAGATTAACCTAGCGTTTTCGCGGTCGCGCTTTCGATGTAAGGTCGAGAGTGCGAGAATGCGAGATTTGATATTTGGCCCTAACGAGCCACCATAAGAATGAATAGTGGAAGTACTATTGTTATCTATGTATAAAAATATGAAATATGATCGTGAAAATTATATAAATATTGTGAAGATTTTGGACAGGTTCAATGCAGTTTTGCTTTATAGCATGTTTGGCATGAAAACCTTGTCTGGTACAATCCATATGGCCAGGAACTCTGATCAGTGATCTGTTAAATATTTACCATGACAATATCGTAGACCATTTTTATACCCACGCCTCGGGCTCGAATATCAACGCTTCGCAGTTAAATCGCAAAAACATTTTCTTCCGGAAATGTTTTGGATTGAATATTTGGGGTAGACCGCGGATAGTGATACATCTGTACACTGTACCATGACAACAGTCCATGATGGTAAATGTTCTGTCAGGGTATGGATAGACCGCGGATAGTGATACATCTGTACACTGTACCATGGCGACAGTCCATGATGGTAAATGTTCTGTCAGAGTATGGATAGACCGCGGATAGTGATACATCTGTACATTGTACCATGACAACAGTCCATGAGGCATGGGTCAGGTGTCAGTGATGTACAGTCGAGTAGAGAAATGGTTTTCGTCATCAAATGTTGATAATGTTTTCGAATTAATTTTTGAAGACGTGTAAAATGGTCATTCTGATATCGTGTCGGTTGTAACACATGTCTACATGCACAGGACGTCTGTAGTACAAAGATCACAAGGAACGTAAAGGGAAAATAGCCCGCACGTGCGCCTTGATTGAAAATGATTTGAACTTAACTTGCTCTTTGGACAGAAACAATGGTTCCTTCCTCTCAAGTCAGACGTATTGACACCGACGCTACGGAAGGTTTGAAGCTGTGAGATGGTTAATGGGCTTGTTCCCAATTTATGTCAGATATGAGAATTTTGAAAACTCCACTGTACAAAAGACGAACTAGATATAGCACCATTAGGAAAAATCAGGTTAGATACAAAAAGGCAAAAATGAATAAAATTGCACCATACAGCTCGTCCAGGACTCATCAATGACGCTTACCGTGGAGAATAAAACACGAAGCAGGCTGATCGGAATGCCAAAACTTGGTAGGGAGTGTAATAGATCCATTATTAAAAGAATCTTTTATAATATTGGATGTTATTAATGCTATAAATATATATGTTAATTTAATGACAGGTCAATGTCATTGATATGGTATAAACCAGTTTGTATTGCGATCGAGCGGTTGTAGTACATACATATCAAACTAGAGAAGATTTTAGAAAATCAGTGATCCTATAGCACCCAGGATTGAGATAATCCGTGATCCAACATCACCCAGGATTGAGATAATTCGTGATCCAATATCACACATGATTGAGATAATCCGTGATCCAATATCACATATGATTGAGATAATCCGTGATCCAATATCACACATGATTGAGATAATTCGTGATCCAATAGCATACAGAATTTAGAAAATCCGTGATCCTATAGCACACAGGATTTAGATAATTCGTGATCCTATATAGCACACAGGATTTAGAAAATTCGTGATCCAATAGCACACAGGATTTAGAAAATCCGTGATCCTATAGCACACAGGATTTAGATAATTCGTGATCCTATAGCATACAGGATTTAGAAAATTCGTGATCCTATAGCACACAGGATTTAGATAATTCGTGATCCTATATAGCACACAGGATTTAGAAAATTCGTGATCCAATAGCACACAGGATTTAGATAATTCGTGATCCTATATCACACAGGATTTAGATTATTCGTGATCCTATATAGCACACAGGATTTAGAAAATCCGTGATCCTATAGCACACAGGATTTAGATAATTCGTGATCCAATAGCACACAGGATTTAGATAATTCGTGATCCTATAGCACACAGGATTTAGATTATTCGTGATCCTATAGCACACAGGATTTAGATAATTCGTGATCCTATAGCACACAGGATTTAGAAAATCCGTGATCCTATAGCATACAGGATTTAGATTATTCGTGATCCAACATCACCCAGGATTGAGATAATTCGTGATCCTATAGCACACAGGATTTAGAAAATCCGTGATCCTATAGCACACAGGATTTAGAAAATCCGTGATCCTATAGCACACAGGATTAAGATAATCCGTGATCCAATATCACACAGGATTTAGATAATTCGTGATCCTATAGCACACAAGATTTAGAAAATCCGTGATCCTATAGCACACAGGATTTAGAAAATCCGTGATCCTATAGCACACAGGATTTAGATAATTCGTGATCCTATAGCACACAGGATTTAGAAAATCCGTGATCCTATAGCATACAAGATCTAGATAATTCGTGATCCTATAGCACACAGGATTTAGAAAATCCATGATCCTATAGCACACAGGATTTAGAAAGCCTCTTATTAAGGCCTGTCAAATTAAATGTTGCATCAATGCCATGGTTAAAGCTCGTTTGAATAAGTCGTGTTTTGTAAACTTGTGTATTCATATTTGTAAGTGTTTTTTAATGTTGTTGCATAATGTTTGACCGCTTTTCTAAGCGAGTCGACTAAGCACTAATCCCCTCTGTTCCTCGTCGTCCTTGGAGATTGTCAATGAATCTTTGTAAATCTATCCTAAATAATGGCCCGAAATGAATACTCGCCTACGCTCTTTATAGGAATTCCAATAAACTCGAAACAAGATTATAAAAATCACACACGGCTTACCAGTTAACCATTAAGATGACGAAGTTCCCTTGATTCTGAAATTTACCAAAATTCAGTTTTGACGTTCATACAAAGTTATCAATGTTTATTATCTGAAATAAAATGTGCATCAATTTGGTACCAAAGCTACACTCGAGCCGAATAATAGTCCGCACTAATGCATTTTCAATGTATAAGCTCTGTCGCTGGTTTTATCATATGTTCGAAAACATTTTTAATCTCTACTCGTGGAGCAACATGGCGATTAAGACATGACTTCTAATCAGTGGTCAGTAACCAAGTACTAATGGTTTATTATTTTATATCGTGTGGCGGAGTCTGCTGACAAGGAACACATTTTTTAGGTTTATAACTGACGGCAATATGGGCTCAGTATGACAGATACACATAGGGTCGTCATAGATTCACAATAAAGTCAAGGAAATGTTGGATAAGATAAGTTCTGGTATCTCTCATAACACAATTGTAAACAGATACCAATAGAATGGGATGAAAGTGTAAAAATGGCGACCATGAATGATCAATATTTCGGCGCCATTTTTGTCATTTCTGCTTTTGATGCCGTGAAAGCTTTGATATACAAATTCATACTTTTTGAATAATGAGATGATGGAGGTAAAATCAAAAGGGGAGGGTCACTGTTAACATTTAATCTGAATGTTAACCATCAATTGCATTGTTATAGCAGTTTTGAAATGGATATTAATCGAAAAATTAAAAAGAAAAAAAAAAAGAAAAGAAAAAAGGAAGAAGAAGAAGAAGAAGAAGAAGAAAAAAGAATATGATGCTCATAGTGACCCGAATATGAGTCTAATTCCTGAGTGACTCAAAACCTCATATCAGTATTACGGGAATACGCCCACACGAAACTCACAAAGCTTAGTGACAAAGTGACATTTCAATGACTTACTAGGAACACTAGTTTAGGATTAGTCAATAACGTAAACACTTTATTAAAAATAAGTTCTTTTATGACATGCTTCCTACGGAAACATCATTTTAAAGGAAAAGTAATCGGAAACCATGTCCCACGTGACACCCTTTTTTTGGGAGATCCTTACGAATTTACCAAGTATGGACGTGTTTCTTTAAACAAAAATATCGCTTTTTCTTGGCCGGTATCGATTACTTGAGTAACTAAAAGGCTTGATATGGAGAACACTTTCAGAAGTGGATAATATCTCCATAAAGAGTCGTACTATTGTCTGTGATACCACTTAAGATTGGTCGACGAGCCGATATTTGTAGGGACCTCAAACACTCTTAAATACAGTAAGGGCCGCAAAGCGTTCTTCATTTATATTCGTATTAACGTGAATGTAAGCTAGGAGGTCGTCCAAACCGATTGAGGTCAAATAGAGGACTGTTACCCAGACAACCGGAACATCAGGTCAAATAGAGGACTGTTACCCAGACAACCGGAACATCAGGTCAAATAGAGGACTGTTACCCAGACGACCGGAACATCAGGTCAAATAGAGGACTGTTACCCAGACAACCGGAACATCAGGTCAAATAGAGGACTGTTACCCAGACAACCGGAACATCAGGTCAAATAGAGGGCTGTTACCCAGACAACCGGAATATCAGGTCAAATAGAGGACTGTTACCCAGACAACCGGAACATCAGGTCAAATAGAGGACTGTTACCCAGACGACCGGAACATCAGGTCAAAAAGAGGACTGTTACCCAGACAACCGGAACATCAGGTCAAATAGAGGACTGTTACCCAGACAACCGGAACATCAGGTCAAATAGAGGACTGTTACCCAGACAACCGGAACATCAGGTCAAATAGAGGACTGTTACCCAGACAACCGGAACATCAGGTCAAATAGAGGACTGTTACCCAGACAACCGGAACATCAGGTCAAATAGAGGACTGTTACCCAGACAACCGGAACATCATCGTCTCCTAACCGGACGTCACAGAGGTGTACATGGCTACAGACAACCGGAACATCATCGTCTCCTAACCGGACATCATAGAGGTGTACATGGCTACAGACAACAGACGACAATGTTTGGGAAGTTTTCAGACCAGGGTAAGTTTACTGACCACGGTAGAATGGACAGATCAGCGATTCCCTTAGCTCCATTCAGCAAACTGATCAGTTTTGTGATGTCGACCTCATATCGAACACGCCATACTACGATATCTACCCAAAACGTGCATTATAGTTAAGTTATAGGTAGCATGATTTTACAAAGAAATTTACGCAAAAATGCGAAGAAGTGTAAGCAGGTTCACGTAGTTACGATATAGTACATATTTAGTCAGCGCGGTAACTAAGTGGTTCACCAGTAGACCCACACAGTAACGTTAGGGGTCGTAATTAGTTAGTGTGGTAACTAAGTGGTTCACCAGTAGACCCACACAGTAACGTTAGGGGTCGTATTTAGTCAGCGTGGTAACTAAGTGGTTCACCAGTAGACCCACACAGTAACGTTAGGGGTCGTATTTAGTCAGCGTGGTAACTAAGTGGTTCACCAATAGGTCCACACAGTAACGTTAGGGGTCGTATTTAGTCAGTGTGGTAACCAAGTGGTTCACCAGTAGGTCCACACAGTAACGTTAGGGGTCGTATTTAGTCAGCGTGGTAACTAAGTGGTTCACCAGTAGACCCACACAGTAACGTTAGGGGTCGTATTTAGTCAGCACGGTAACTAAGTGGTTCACCAGTAGGTCCACACAGTAACGTTAGGGGTCGTATTTAGTCAGCACGGTAACTAAGTGGTTCACCAGTAGGTCCACACAGTAACGTTAGGGGTCGTATTTAGTCAGCGCGGTAACTAAGTGGTTCACCAGTAGACCCACACAGTAACGTTAGGGGTCGTATTTAGTCAGCGTGGTAACTAAGTGGTTCACCAGTAGACCCACACAGTAACGTTAGGGGTCGTATTTAGTCAGCACGGTAACTAAGTGGTTCACCAATAGGTCCACACAGTAACGTTAGGGGTCGTATTTAGTCAGCGCGGTAACTAAGTGGTTCATCAGTAGGTCCATACAGTAACGTTAGGGGTCGTATTTAGTCAGCGTGGTAACTAAGTTGTTCACCAGTAGGTCCACACAGTAACGTTAGGGGTCGTATTTAGTCAGCGCGGTAACTAAGTGGTTCACCAGTAGGTCCACACAGTAACGTTAGGGGTCGTATTTAGTCAGCGCGGTAACCAAGTGGTTCACCAGTAGGTCCACACAGTAACGTTAGGGGTCGTATTTAGTCAGCACGGTAACTAAGTGGTTCACCAGTAGACCCACACAGTAACGTTAGGGGTCGTATTTAGTCAGCACGGTAACTAAGTGGTTCACCAGTAGGTCCACACACTAACGTTAGGGGTCGTATTTAGTCAGCACGGTAACTAAGTGGTTCACCAGTAGACCCACACAGTAACGTTAGGGTCGTATTTAGTCAGCACGGTAACTAAGTGGTTCAACAGTAGGTCCACACAGTAACGTTAGGGGTCGTATTTAGTCAGCGCGGTAACTAAGTGGTTCACCAGTAGGTCCACACAGTAACGTTAGGGGTCGTATTTAGTCAGCGTGGTAACTAAGTGGTTCACCAGTAGGTCCACACAGAAATGATTGTATGTCCGTTAAATTACATAGTGTTATCCGGAAATTCATACAAACACATACTATTCGCTTTCATTGATATGAGGTGTGCCATGTTTGTACGTTATTAAAGTGTAGCGATTTCCCTGGGTCATGTATGGCAAGTTGTCATTTATTCGCGGAGCAATGTTGATCCAGTATTTTACCAAATTACATAAGATATCTTAGATCTTTTATGAGATATTTTATTATTATATAAGATACCTTATACAGTATGTGAGATATCTTATAAAGTTGATAAGATATCTTATATAATCTGGTAAAATACTGGATCAACATTGCTCCGTGAATAAATGAGAACTTAGCTTGCCATAGTCATGTCCTGTTTCCTTACAACCTACGACGAAAACAAATATCTGATACAACGACTTGAGTGCCAAGTGTCCGGTCAGTATATCTATTCTATGAATAATAAACCACGAATGGAGTTGTCTCTAATGAATTACATGGAAACGTCAGAACGAGAAGTATTTCTCTCTTTGAATAAGTCTGTATTCCTGATTTGTATTAGGTATTAAACCCGTTGTTTACATAGACTTTTACCCCTGGGAAATAAACTGTTAACGGCATAACTCAATCACGAGCCCAATTTGATTTCAGATACGCTTAGATATGTACGGGTTTTTCATGACATGAAATAAAGATTAAAATAAATGCTAGGAGAAAAGGTCAGCGACTTATTTGAACATAAGATACATTTTAACTAACTGTAAGGTCTAGGTGTAGTTTACTTATGTAGAAAACTCTAAAGTCGTATCGATCGCTCACCTGTCAATGGTATCGGCGCTAAAGAGAAACCTGAGAACCGTTTTTGTTCCTCTATCACTGCTCGGAAACAAATCATTACTAGTCAAAGTCAATAGGACGCTTAAGCGGATGACAACTAAAGGTGATATACACAGTCTGTTCCGCCTTGTTATGCTGTCCACGTGTTCATTTATGTACAAAGTCACTTCTAGGAGATCACTAAGGTGACTGATCACGTGGTCAGTAGATGTCAAGTTTTGAATACTGCAAACGAGAAATTTCTCACGTGACGAAAAAGTGCTGGTAGAAAAATCGGTGTGAGAAACTCGCACTGCACCGCAGATAATTTAGGAATATATGTGATGCGCTATTCTACTTGCAAAAGAACTCGAATTACGCGATGAAGACTCAGAAGGTCATGACCCCGTTGAGCGGTTTACACCGGATATACGTAATGATTCTGCACTGGAATGTTTGACAGGAGACACAAATCCGATCTTCTGACACCAGTAAGGTAAGTTAATGATCGATACTAATTCACAGGTATAAACTAAAGGCGGGAAGGTACGACTTCAATGAGCATGATGTTTGACGTAATTTGTGTGAATAGACTGTATTATTGTTAGATGTTTTAATATAAAGTGTGAGCTTTGTCTGCATGAGAACACAGTTAGGCCTGGAATGTTGATCCAATATGTTTTGGAAACAGTTTGCCAGAGTTTTTGTAAAAGTGAGTCCAATATATTTTCTTTCGAGCTTTTTCATCATGCATTCTTTATACATAATGTAATATGAGGATATCAAATCTTTTTTCGCAGATGGGCTCATTTAAACAGCGTTATGCTCTTAGCTGCAATTTCCGAGATCTAACAATGAGTACGTATTAGAGATATATTAAACGTGTCTGTTCTGATCTATTCAGACCAACCTTAACTAATGAAGGTCATTCGATTTTTACATAATTAAGTGAGGTCAATTTGATTATAATTAACAATACTACGATGGCATCCTTAAAGAAATCTACTGTAAACAAAACATGGTTATGTCTATTGACCGACTGAGAATACATAGAACCCTTGCTCTTCTGTACAGAAATGAAATAGTGATACGCTTTGCCTGTCGTTAAATCAAGGTGAACATTATTGTTCCGTACACAGAGGGAGCGGTATAGCTGAATACTGACTAGCATATCAGGGTCTCTTCTAATGCAGGTTGGTGTATTATTTTGACGATGTCTACAAATCAATTATTTTGACACAACAGCGAGATCCTAACGTATAGTCACCTTACTTCACACCTAACATAACCGGATATTGTTGCGCGCCTGTATCACGGTAATTAGTCCCTCGACTATTTACTGAATGATTCCGTACAGGGAGGAGCTATTGCGTGTGACACGAGTCTATATGAGGTTTGATCATATTGACGTACGCAACGAGGTTGTTGTTGAGATAACGACGTTTTGAGAAGAATACATTTGTTTTTGACCCGTGGCGTGAGAATATTGACTTATTGCCTTGGCAGTGGTCACCCCTTGGTAACTACAGACCCCGATATTAGCCTTTAAGCTTATTGTGGGCCGTTCAGTTTCCATTCCGCTTGATATAAGGAGCAAGGTTAGGTTATCAATAAACGTGCATCTTTGTTTCACAGCGTAAATATATAATGGTGAATTTGTAGATTAAAACTAATGAATTATATATCATTTGAATTTTACCAAATATTTTCCTTTTCATTCCTGTAAATGTTACCACATAATACATGAATATCTTCACATCATATATAACAACATATATAAGGCAAAGAAATAATAATAATAATAATAAATGGCGTATTAATAAAAAATATGAAATATTTAAAAAAGAAGTTTTATATTATGTGTTGATATGATCGAAAAAAAAATTTCAAGCAAGACGAACATAAATAAATGGATATACAAAAATCAACAAATTAATGAATAAATAAATAACAAATTATACAAGTTATTCTGACGTAAACTTGGTAAAGATTCAGTGTCTGACCATGACGATAGTGTGTGTAAGAACACAAGCTCCAGAATTAAACAGAATTGATTGAAAGTTAATTGAAATTTTCACAAGTCCAAACCACATTCTTAATCAGTAGTCTTTGATATTGCGAACTGTCAAAACTTTTCGATTTGTAAAATTTCTCATGATCAAAATGTTACGTGTACTTAATCAAATAAAAGGAAATCGATTTTTAACAAAGTTGTAATACACACTCGATCACGCTAAATTTGAACATTTGAGACATTTTACTGGCGACGTTTTCTAGATCTGCATGGAAACCATTGTAAAAGTAGGAGGAGAAGAGGACCAGGGGCCGTGGTGGCCGAGTGGTTAAGGTGTCCCGACACTTTATCACTAGCCCTCCACCTCTGGGGTCCGAGTGGTTAAGGTGTCCCGACACTTTATCACTAGCCCTCCACCTCTGGGTTGCAAGTTCGAAACCTACGTGTAATACCTACCTACATATAATGGAAGTGGCCGATATTAGTCAAAGGTAAAATATTGTGGCCGTGGCGGGTTTGTTTTGAGATTCAGATTTCAGAGAAAGGGGTTCCACAGCCAATAGAACGTTTGTATCCGGCCATACATCGACACGGTGTCGTCTTGTAAGTGTTTTGTATCCGGCCATACATTGACACGGTGTTGTCTTGTAAGTGTTTTGTATCCGGCTATACATTGAAACGATGTCGTCTTGTAAGTGTTTTGTATCCGGCTATACATTGACACGGTGTTGTCTTGTAAGTGTTTTGTATCCGACCATACATTGACACGGTGTTATCTTGTAAATGTTTTGTATCCGGCCATACATTGACACGGTGTTGTCTTGTAAGTGTTTTGTATCCGGCTATACATTGACACGGTGTTGTCTTGTAAGTGTTTTGTATCCGACCATACATTGACACGGTGTTATCTTGTAAATGTTTTGTATCCGGCCATACATTGACACGGTGTTGTCTTGTAAATGTTTTGTATCCGGCAATACATTGACACGGTGTTGTCTTATAAATGTTTTGTATCCGGCCATACATTGACACGGTGTTGTCTTGTAAATGTTTTGTATCCGGCAATACATTGACACGGTGTTGTCTTATAAATGTTTTGTATCCGGCCATACATTGACACGATGTTGTCTTGTAAGTGTTTTGTATCCGGCTATACATTGACACGGTGTTGTCTTGTAAGTGTTTTGTATCCGACCATACATTGACACGGTGTTATCTTGTAAATGTTTTGTATCCGGCCATACATTGACACGGTGTTGTCTTGTAAGTATTTTGTATCCGGCCATACATTGACACGGTGTTGTCTTGTTAGTGTTTTGTATCCGGCCATACATTGACACGGTGTCGTCTTGTAAGTATTTTGTATCCGGCCATACATTGACACGGTGTTGTCTTGTTAGTGTTTAGATCCGGCCATACATTGACACGGTGTTGTCTTGTAAGTGTTTTGTATCCGACCATACATTGACACGGTGTTGTCTTGTAAGTGTTTTGTATCCGGCCATACATTGACACGGTGTTGTCTTGTAAGTGTTTAGATCCGGCCATACATTGACACGGTAGTGTCTTGTAAGTGTTATGTATCCGGCCATACATTGACACGGTGTTGTCTTGTAAGTGTTTTGTATCCGGCTATACATTGACACGGTGTTGTCTTATAAATGTTTTGTATCCGGCCATACATTGACACGGTGTTGTCTTGTAAGTGTTTTGTATCCGGCCATACATTGACACGGTGTTGTCTTGTAAGTGTTTTGTATCCGGCCATACATTGATACGGTGTTGTCTTGTAAGTGTTTTGTATCCGGCCATACATTGACACGGTGTTGTCTTGTAAGTGTTTAGATCCGGCCATACATTGACACGGTGTTGTCTTGTAAGTATTTTGTATCCGGCCATACATTGACACGGTGTTGTCTTGTTAGTGTTTTGTATCCGGCCATACATTTTCAATTTCAAAAATATTTTATTGTAAATACATTTTAACAAAGTACATTAATTACAGTCATTAAATGAGTATTTACAAAAGAATCAGACAACAGGCTATGCCTATATCAGTCTTCTTCTATTCCGGTAGAGATGTACATTTCTAACTATAACCTAATTCAGCTTTCACACACACGCACACCCACTTACACACTTTTATATGTAATTCCCATTGAGAATATTGTTAATATACATTTAACATATTTTTCATTATTAATATACAAATATCATATTATATCATATATGTGTATTTTTCACGAGTAAGTACAGAAACGCTTTGATAATCTTATATAAGAATCAACATTTATAAGGATGGTATTATTTAAATGGTCAGAATCATTATTGATACCATATAATAGGCAGTGCAAATCTAAGTAGCCTAATAAGTCATGAATACTAAAAATGTAATGTCTAATATTATCATACAAAGGGCATTGAAAGAAAAAATGAGTAAGATCTTCCCTAGGTGCACCACAATTACAAGAAGTATCATCAATTAGGTGATCTTGAAATTTATCAAAATTAAGATCACTTTTAGAATTTCTTAATTGACATAAAATGATATTAAGTTTTCTCGGAACACAATTGATAAACGTATTAGAGACAGGTGTATTAGGTATTTTTATAAGCTTCTTTTTAAATGTTGAAATTGACATAGAGTCTCGTAAAGAGGGATCAAGTTCATTCCATTTAACCATTGTAGAAGGAAAGAAGCTATTCATATAATTAGTAGTTCTTGACTGCGGTATATTAAAAACTCTATTATTTCTGAAGTTATAAGTATTATTTACATTTATAAAAGGTTGGATAATGTTAGTAAGATAATTTGGTGCATAGTTATTAAGAATACATTGACACGGTGTTGTCTTGTAAGTGTTTTGTATCCGGCCATACATTGAAACGGTGTTGTCTTGTAAGTGTTTTGTATCCGGCCATACATTGACACGGTGTTGTCTTGTTAGTGTTTTGTATCCGGCCATACATTGACACGGTGTTGTCTTGTTAGTGTTTTGTATCCGGCCATACATTGACACGGTGGTGTCTTGTTAGTGTTTTGTATCCGGCCATACATTGACACGGTGTTGTCTTGTAAGTGTTTTGTATCCGGCCATACATTGACACGGTGTTGTCTTGTTAGTGTTTTGTATCCGGCCATACATTGACACGGTGTTGTCTTGTTAGTGTTTTGTATCCGGCCATACATTGACACGGTGTTGTCTTGTTAGTGTTTTGTATCCGGCCATACATTGACACGGTGTTGTCTTGTTAGTGTTTTGTATCCGGCCATACATTGACACGGTGTTGTCTTGTAAGTGTTTTGTATCCGGCCATACATTGACACGGTGTTGTCTTGTTAGTGTTTTGTATCCGGCCATACATTGACACGGTGTTGTCTTGTTAGTGTTTTGTATCCGGCCATACATTGACACGGTGTTGTCTTGTTAGTGTTTTGTATCCGGCCATACATTGACACGGTGTTGTCTTGTTAGTGTTTTGTATCCGGCCATACATTGACACGGTGTTGTCTTGTAAGTGTTTTGTATCCGGCCATACATTGACACGGTGTTGTCTTGTAAATATTTTTATCCGGCTATACATTGATACGGTGTTGTCTTGTAAGAAATTTGATCCGGCCATACATTGACACAGTGTTGTCTTGTAAGTGTTTTGTATCCGGCCATACATTGACACAGTGTTGTCTTGTTAGTGTTTTGTATCCGGCCATACATTGACACGATGTTGTCTTGTAAGTGCTTTGTATCCGGCCATACATTGACACGGTGTTGTCTTGTAAGTGTTTTGTATCAGGCCATACATTGACATGATGTTGTCTTGTAAGTGTTTAGATCCGGCCATACATTGACACGGTGTTGTCTTGTAAGTGTTTTGTATCCGGCCATACATTGACACGGTGTTGTCTTGTAAGTGTTTGTATCCGGCCATACATTGACACGATGTTGTCTTGTAAGTGCTTTGTATCCGGCCATACATTGACACGGTGTTGTCTTGTAAGTGCTTTGTATCCGGCCATACATTGACACGGTGTTGTCTTGTAAGTGTTTTGTATCCGGCCATACATTGACACGGTGTTGTCTTGTTAGTGTTTTGTATCCGGCCATACATTGACACGGTGTTGTCTTGTTAGTGTTTTGTATCAGGCCATACATTGACACGGTGTTGTCTTGTAAGTGTTTTGTATCCGGCCATACATTGACACGATGTTGTCTTGTAAGTATTTTGTATCCGGCCATACATTGACACGGCGTTGTCTTGTAAGTGTTTTGTATCCGGCCATACATTGACACGGTGTTGTCTTGTGAGTGTTTTGTATCCGGCCATACATTGACACGATGTTGTCTTGTAAGTGTTTAGATCCGGCCATACATTGACACGGTGTTGTCTTGTAAGTGTTTTGTATCCGGCCATACATTGACACGGTGTTGTCTTGTAAGTGCTTTGTATCCGGCCATACATTGACACGATGTTGTCTTGTAAGTGCTTTGTATCCGGCCATACATTGACACGGTGTTGTCTTGTAAGTGCTTTGTATCCGGCCATACATTGACACGGTGTTGTCTTGTAAGTTCTTTATCCGGCCATACATTGACACGATGTTGTCTTATAAGTGCCTGTATCCGGCCATACATTGACACGATGTTGTCTTGTAAGTGCTTGTATCCGGCCATACATTGACACGATGTTGTCTTGTAAGTGCTTTGTATCCGGCCATACATTGACACGGTGTTGTCTTGTAAGTGCTTGTATCCGGCCATACATTGACACGGTGTTGTCTTGTTAGTGTTTTGTATCCGGCCATACATTGACACGGTGTTGTCTTGTAAGTGTTTTGTATCCGGCTATACATTGACATGATGTTGTCTTGTAAGTGTTTTGTATCCGGCCATACATTGACACGGTGTTGTCTTGTAAGTGTTTTGTATCCGGCTATACATTGACACTGTGTTGTTTTGTAAGTGTTTTGTATCCGGCCATACATTGACACGGTGTTGTCTTGTAAGTGTTTTGTATCCGGCTATACATTGACACGGTGTTGTCTTGTAAGTGTTTTGTATCCGGCCATACATTGACACGGTGTTGTCTTGTAAATATTTTTATCCGGCTATACATTGACACGGTGTTGTCTTGTAAGAAATTTGATCCGGCCATACATTGACACGGTGTTGTCTTGTTAGTGTTTTGTATCCGGCCATACATTGACACGGTGTTGTCTTGTAAGTGTTTTGTATCCGGCCATACATTGACACGGTGTTGTCTTGTAAGTGTTTTGTATCCGGCCATACATTGACACGGTGTTGTCTTGTAAGTGCTTTGTATCCGGCCATACATTGAAACGATGTTGTCTTGTAAGTGTTTTGTATCCGGCCATACATTGACACGGTGTTGTCTTGTAAGTGTTTTGTATCCGGCCATACATTGACACGGTGTCGTCTTGTAAGTGTTTTGTATCCGGCCATACATTGACACGGTGTTGTCTTGTTAGTGTTTAGATCCGGCTATACATTGACACGATGTTGTCTTGTAAGTGTTTTGTATCCGGCCATACATTGACACGGGGTTGTCTTGTAAGTGTTTAGATCCGGCCATACATTAACACGGTGTCGTCTTGTAAGAGTTTTGTATCCGGCCATACATTGACACGATGTTGTCTTGTAAGTGTTTTGTATCCGGCCATACATTGACACGGTGTTGTCTTGTAAGTGTTTTGTATCCGGCCATACATTGACACGGTGTTGTCTTGTAAGTGCTTTGTATCCGGCCATACATTGAAACGATGTCGTCTTGTAAGTGTTTTGTATCCGGCCATACATTGACACGGTGTTGTCTTGTAAGTGTTTTGTATCCGGCTATACATTGACACGGTGTTGTCTTGTAAGAAATTTGATTCGGCCATACATTGACACGGTGTCGTCTTGTAAGTGTTTTGTATCCGGCCATACATTGAAACGATGTTGTCTTGTAAGTGTTTTGTATCCGGCCATACATCGACACGGTGTCGTCTTGTAAGTGTTTTGTATCCGGCCATACATTGAAACGATGTTGTCTTGTAAGTGTTTTGTATCCGGCCATACATTGACACGGTGTTGTCTTGTAAGTGTTTTGTATCCGGCCATACATTGACACGGTGTCGTCTTGTAAGTGTTTTGTATCCGGCTATACATTGATACGGTGTTGTCTTGTAAGTATTTTGTATCCGACCATACATTGACACGGTGTCGTCTTGTAAGTGTTTTGTATCCGGCCATACATTGACACGGTGTCGTCTTGTAAGTGTTTTGTATCCGGCCATACATTGATACGGTGTTGTCTTGTAAGTATTTTGTATCCGACCATACATTGACACGGTGTCGTCTTGTAAGTGTTTTGTATCCGGCCATACATTGACACGGTGTCGTCTTGTAAGTGTTTTTATCCGGCCATACATTGATACGGTGTTGTCTTGTAAGTATTTTGTATCCGACCATACATTGACACGGTGTCGTCTTGTAAGTGTTTTGTATCCGGCCATACATTGACACGGTGTCGTCTTGTAAGTGTTTTGTATCCGGCCATACATTGATACGGTGTTGTCTTGTAAGTATTTTGTATCCGACCATACATTGACACGGTGTCGTCTTGTAAGTGTTTTGTATCCGGCCATACATTGACACGGTGTCGTCTTGTAAGTGTTTTTATCCGGCCATACATTGACACGGTGTCGTCTTGTAAGTGTTTTTATCCGGCCATACATTGATACAGTGTTGTCTAGTAAGTGTTGTGTGGAAGTGTCCGTATATTTTATTCATATAAGTTTTTATGACAATTACGGTATACTGTTTCGCTTCGCTTTCCCTTGTTTGTTCAAGTAAAACCTATGCTACCCCAGCAATGGTATTAAGGTATCCAGTGACTTTGTGACCAGCGATACAGTGTAATAAGGTTGTCCAGCAGAGTTCACAGACAGACTATGACCTCAAAATATATGATATATATTCTTTAACATGCTACGTACTAGATGATATTAAAAGCGCCTCGGTATCGGTGTATGACCTACTGGCGTACAATGTGCAGAGGGAACGTATAAAGATGTTCTGTAGAAAGTTATTTCTACGCTGATGTTATAAACGCACATGTATGGCAAAAAACCCTAACCGCTCTTGGTATGATTTATTTCCTGCTCGCGCTCACCTGTGCGGCGTTAATCCCCGAACAAGTATTAAGTACATTTGCAGACACAAACGACATGAAAACAGCATTTAAACGTTTTGATTTTACCCTCGACACGAACGATTTGGGGTTCAGGATAGACTGTTATAGAACCCTATATAGTAGGACTATATCACATACTGGCTAGGGTTACGTGTAGCTGGTTTTGTATTCAGTATGTTTTGTGACGTATCGTTACTTTTGCCATTAAATGTACAGTGATTTCAGAGTAAGAGCCTTGCGAAGTAGCTTAATATCCTCTTACTAAAACCGAAATAACCTGTATTTCAGTATAAAAATATCAGAAATATATCAACTGAAAAAAGGCCATGTGCCACATGTGGTACATCTGGACAAATCCAGAAACAAAGCCGTTATTTTTTTTTTTGCGAATTTCTATATTTTTATCGACATTGACATCATATTTTTTTTTCATTTTATGAACACACCGTTTGTCTTTGTCCACATAAGCGTTATTAATTTTGCCCCTCCCATTAAATTATTATTTTATTATAGTAACGTGCCCAGTATGTATGCTTAATATTCTCCGTGGTAACATTATTCGTATTTAACAGCATTCTCGTTTCCCCTACCTGAGGCATTGAGTGTCCAACCTAATTTCACATCCGAAGGCTTGTTATAATTTCCCCGATAGACATCCACTAGTCACTAGCACTATAACCGATACCATGACCTCATTGGGAAAAAAATATCTCCTTGCGTGATTAAAAGTTACACGTGTACGATACTTGTCGATATGCCAGTTTGTTCCTTTATATCCATCCTGTTTCTCATTTTGAGAGCGTGCCATTACCTGGATTAGACGGGAATATACCTGGCCGTTGTCGTTGATGTCAGATCTTATTTTCATATCCTTGCATTTTGCAGCGAGCTCCATGTATAAGTGAAAAAATAGTTTGTTTCCAAGTGGAAGTAAGAATAAAGATATAATAATAAAAAAACTCGACGACTGACTTTCAAGCGCTTTCGCAGCTCTTGCTGCTCATCAGGAAAGTGTTTATTTTGAAAAGACAACTTTATGACGTCATAAATAATGTGACGTCACAATGGTATACATGTACAACGTTTCAAAACAAGCTAAAATTGTGGCGCCATTTTACACATTTATAGCAATTTTTCTATGGCCTGTTGAGGCTTGGTTTTAATATTTTTATAATTTGGTCCTTTTCTTTTCTAATAAAACCATGTCAGTCGAATGTAATTGGTATAAAGGTATCACATTAAAATGATCACCGGCACAATCATGAATATGCTTATTAACATGTAAATTTCGCAACGAGTCGGTCTTAGTTTGTTGCCTATGTACAGTCATTCTTGTTCTAAATTCATTACTAGTTTGACCAATATAAAAATCACCACAATTGGAACAGATAACGGCATATATAACACATTTAGATTTACAATTCATATTAGCTTTTAATGTAAAATTTAAGCCATTTTTTAAATTATACGTATCACATTCAATAATAATAGGGCAAGTAGCACATCGAGGTGTCTTACATTTTGATACCCCAGGACTTAAACCAGAATTATCAAACCTAGAACGTGTTAACATTTGCTTCAAATTTGTAGGTTGCCGTCTACTATGTAAAATAGTGTGGTTATCAAAAATCTTTTTCATACGGCTGCTACTTTGCTTTAACTCCTCACATTTGTTTTTTATCAATGAATACACATTGAAATTCCGTGGATTAACAGTTGAAACAAAAGGAATCAATCTTGTGTTACACTTTTCTGTGCGTACACGGGATGTAAACGGTCCCTTTTCAATAGCCTTTCTTATACCATGTTCTATCACCTCAACTGGATAGCATTGAGCTTTAAGATATTGTTTCAACTGACTAAGTTTAATATCTTGTACCTGTTTCTCGCTGACAATTGTTATAATCCTTGAGGCAAGATTAAAAGGAATATTCACCTTGGTATGTTTACTATGATTTGAATTAAAATTAAGATAATTATGTGCATCAGTAGCTTTGCAATACAAATCAGTAGAAATTTTTCCATAAGTTTAAGTTAAGAAACTTTTACTGAATATGTCAAGAATAACTTTTTAAGGTTTCCTGATGATTGTTTTATAATATGGCCTCCTGGTAAGGACGTAGATGAATTTCGTCAAATGTTGAATACTCTTCACCCATCAATTCGTTATACCATGGAGTGTAGCGATACTTCGTTACCATTTTTAGATGTTTTAATTCAGATAGATACTTACCAGCAGGGTAACATAAAACGTCTGTGACTAGGTCACCTAGCAGGGTAACATAAAACTGTTTGTTGACCCTGTTGTATTTAGTATCCTTGTGTGTTGACCCTGTGGTATATTGTATCCCTGTATGTTGACCCTGTGGTATATTGTATCCCTGTATGTTGACCCTGTGGTATATTGTATCCCTGTATGTTGACCCTGTGGTATAATGTATCCCTGTATGTTGACACTGTGGTATATTGTATGGTCGTGTTGACTCTGTGGTATATTGTATCCCTGTATGTTGACCCTGTGATATATTGTATCCCTGAATGTTGTCACTGTGGTATTGTATCCCTGTATGTTGACCCTGTGATATATTGTGTCCCTGTATGTTGACCCTGTGGTACTGTATCCCTGTATGTTGACCCTGTGGTATAATGTATCCCTGTATGTTGTCACTGTGGTATATTGTATCTCTGTATATTGACCCTGTGGTATATTGTATCGCTGTATGTTGACCCTGTGGTATTGTATCCCTGTATGTTGACCCTGTGGTATAATGTATCCCTGTATGTTGACCCTGTGGTATATTGTATCCCTGTATGTTGACCCTGTGGTATATTGTATCGCTGTATGTTGACTCTGTGGTATATTGTATCGCTGTATGTTGTCGCTGTGGTATATTGTATCCATGTATGTTGTCGCTGTGGTACTGTATCCCTGTATGTTGACCCTGTGGTATAATTGTATCCATGTATGTTGACCCTGTGGTATATTGTGTCCCTGTATGTTGACCCTGTGGTATATTGTATCGCTGTATGTTGTCGCTGTGGTATATTGTATCCATGTATGTTGACCCTGTGGTATATTGTATCCCTGTATGTTGTCGCTGTGGTATTGTATCCATGTATGTTGTCACTGTGGTATATTGTATCCCTGTATGTGACCCTGTGGTATTGTATCCCTGTATGTTGACCCTGTGGTATATTGTATCCCTGTATGTTGACCCTGTGGTATATTGTATCCATGTATGTTGTCACTGTGGTATATTGTATCCCTGTATGTGACCCTGTGGTATATTGTATCCCTGTATGTTGACACTGCGGTATATTGTATCCATGTATGTTGTCACTGTGGTATATTGTATCCCTGTATGTTGACCCTGTGGTATATTGTATCCCTGTATGTTGACACTGCGGTATATTGTATCCATGTATGTTGTCACTGTGGTATATTGTATCCCTGTATGTTGACACTGTGGTATATTGTATGGTCGTGTTGACTCTGTGGTATATTGTGTCCCTGTATGTTGACCCTGTGGTATTTGTATCCCTGTATGTTGACACTGTGGTATATTGTATGGTCGTGTTGACTCTGTGGTATATTGTATCCCTGTATGTTGACCCTGTGATATATTGTATCCCTGTATGTTGTCGCTGTGGTATTGTATCCATGTATGTTGACCCTGTGGTATATTGTATCCCTGTATGTTGACACTGTGGTATATTGTATCCCTGTATGTGACCCTGTGGTATATTGTATCCCTGTATGTTGACACTGTGGTATATTGTGTCCCTGTATGTTGACTCTGTGGTATATTGTATCGCTGTATGTTGACCCTGTGGTATATTGTATCCCTGTATGTTTACCCTGTGGTATATTGTGTCCCTGTATGTTGACCCTGTGGTATAATGTATCGCTGTATGTTGACCCTGTGGTATATTGTATCGCTGTATGTGACCCTGTGGTATATTGTATCCCTGTATGTTGACACTGTGGTATATTGTATGGTCGTGTTGACTCTGTGGTATATTGTATCCCTGTATGTTGACACTGTGGTATATTGTATCCCTGTATGTTGACACTGTGGTATATTGTGTCCCTGTATGTTGACCCTGTGGTATATTGTATCCCTGTATGTTGACACTGTGGTATATTGTATGGTCGTGTTGACTCTGTGGTATATTGTATCCCTGTATGTTGACCCTGTGGTATATTGTATCCCTGTATGTTGACCCTGTGGTATTGTATCCCTGTATGTTGACCCTGTGGTATATTGTATCCCTGTATGTTGACCCTGTTGTATATTGTATCCCTGTATGTTGACCCTGTGGTATATTGTATCCCGGTATGTTGTCACTGTGATATTGTATCCATGTATGTTGACTCTGTGGTATTGTATCCCTGTATGTTGTCGCTGTGGTATATTGTGTCCCTGTATGTTGACCCTGTGGTATATTGTATCTCTGTATGTTGACCCTGTGGTATTGAATTGCTGTGTGTTGACCCTGTGGTATATTGTGTCCCTGTATGCTGTCGCTGTGGTACATTGTATCCCTGTATGTTGACCCTGTGGTATATTGTATCCCTGTATGTTGACCCTGTGGTATATTGTATCCCAGTATGTTGACCCTGTGGTATATTGTATCCATGTATGTTGACCCTGTGGTATATTGTATCCCGGTATGTTGACCCTGTGGTATATTGTATCCCTGTATGTTGACCCTGTGGTATATTGTGTCCCTGTATGTTGACCCTGTTGTATATTGTATCCATGTATGTTGACCCTGTGGTATATTGTATCCCTGTATGTTGACCCTGTGGTATATTGTGTCCCTGTATGTTGACCCTGTGATATATTGTGTCCCTGTATGTTGACCCTGTGGTATATTGTATCTCTGTATGTTGACCCTGTTGTATATTGTGTTCATGTATGTTGACCCTGTGGTATATTTCATCCCTGTATGTTGACCCTGTGGTATATTGTATCCCTATATGTTGACCATGTGGTATATTGTATCGCTGTATGTTGACCCTGTGGTATATTGTATCCTCGTGTGTTGACGCCCTTGTATATTGTTTGTATTTTTTTGTATTTTTGTAATGATCTTTAACTTAATTCTATTATAAAATGACAATAAATGTGACACACTGCTTTAGTTGTACATGTGAGGCCTCTGACGGAAACACTTAAACAGGACTCATAACTCATTTTCGTAAGAGACTTTGGGTCTGTGTGAACAAGATTTCCATACCTCAAGTATGACGTATGTAAGATAGAGTTGCTGTCGTAAATGTTGATATTAATGGTTTTCAAGTAATAGATTCCTTTCCTTTCACTAAAACCAACAAATATCGGGCGGGGATTTCATCTTAAACATTCATGTTCTATGTTTTTCTTCCAAACTGCTACAAGCGACGTGTGCAGGATGATGATAAACGCTCGATATTGAATCATTTTTGTAGAATTACATTAAATCTTAATTTAATGAAGGAATCATTCCGCTAAAAATTCGAAACATTCCCGTTCTAAACGAAAACTACATTCGTCACATTTCATTTTCAGAACGGTGAGATATTAGTTTAGGAAATTTTTAAAAGTAAAATTTCAAGAGACCTCTTTCTACCAAAATAGAAAACTTTTCTTAGTATGAATGACCTGTTTTGTTTCAACTTGAGTTCTATCACAACAACAGTTTGGTGGAAGGATATGACCTAAAATGAAATGCCGCTAATTGATATGCGAAACTGACATTTTCGGAAATATGTGCAGGTTTTACAATTTAGAGTTATTCAAAACAAATAATTAGCAAGTTTATTATTCAAAGCGGTAATTTGATAGAAATCTATAAAAAAAATGACTCGCCAAAAAAAATGGTGAACTATTTGTGTGTCATCATTTTCACGACCCCGTGAAGCGGCCTTCAAGTATTAGCCAATTAAAACGCATTGATCCACGTGATTTAAAAATAATCCCGGTCAAAGGTCACCGTATCAACCAATCAAAACTTTTTGAGTTGATTATTCAATAGTTGAAGCCGATATTTCATGCCTTTGCTGGTTATCGGCATATGAGGTCTTTAAAGATATTGCACCCGGACTCCATTACTGTGTGGTAGAAAGGGGCGGCCTGTGTGGCTGTTATTCAGACGGATAAATTCGATATACAAAAATGTATTTGGCATTTTCCTTGTTGGACACGTCGTATGTTCTGTCCAAACCACTGTTACATGTATGAACAGTTATTGTATTGAACATTTACTGAAGAAAGCAGCGTCGTGAATTATCTATCTTGTGGTAATAGAATTTAGTTTGAAAGAAAATCGATAACATTTTGACATTTTAATTAGAAAATTAACTTCATCGAGGATATAAATCTCGACAGGAATGGAAGTAAGGGTAAGCTTCACACATCAAGTTTTACCAGTATAACGTGTAAAACTACATTATTTCTTGTGTCCGTTATCTCCGGTATAATTCACAGCGATCTAGATAAACGATCCACGGGCAGCAACACATTAACTGACTTGACTGATATAATATAGATTGACGTGTGGTTTTCTTTTCAACTTCAGATTCTTATAAAAAAGAAAAGAAAAGAAAAAAAAAACTCCCAAAAAACAAACAAACAAACAAACAACAAACAAACAAAAAACAATGTTTGAATTGTCCGATAATTCGTTATTCAAGAAAATAAAACAAATTTCAACGCTATCACCGTGATTTTAGCTTTTTAGGTTATGTCACGTGACTTTATTTACAGGAGATCAAAGAATGTTTCTTGTCTTGACACGTGATAAAGATTAACATAGTCTTAGATATAATAAGGCGCGTTTTAGACTGTGTCACGTGACTTAAGGCCATGCCACGTGATTGATACGTCATCTGTAGTTATTTATAAGTTATCCGCAGTTATTTACCTCAGATTTGTTTGCGTTATGAATCGCTAACTATTTCCAAGAAAGATAATTAAAAATGACACCTACCTATAATAACAAACAAGCTCGGGGCTGCCACGTAAGTAATAAGGCCTTTGAATACACTGAAAAATTCAAATATACTTTCACATTTATATTTTTTAATTTCTTTATTTTTGTGGTTCCGTAATATTGATTAAATGATGTGTGATTCATTAAAAAATACATCCGACTACAGTTCGTATCCGGAACCTAGGGGGCGATTTTATCATTAGTATTTTAAGACCTTTCATTATCGGAAACATCGTTGCAAGGTCAGCGAAAAAATCCGCATCATCTTCAAAGAATATGTTCATAGAGACTTAGTGTTTAAAACTAACCAGGCTATCGACATGTTTTTTTTATTTGAAATACATTTGGATTTTTGTGATGCTTTCCGATACCAAAGTGAATAAATAAACCTAATGATTTTGTCTGTAAGATTAATTAATTCATCAAAATACTAATCTCGAAAGCAACCAGATTTGGTAACAACTTGATGACCCCTAGCCTGGGTGCACATAGGAAATTCGTTATTGTCAGATTATCGACAAATATAACAAAGTAAATATTGTGTTCAACGCCTATAACTTAAACTGATGTAGAATTAGAAGGTGTATGTCGTATTCCATGAGAAGGATGAGAAGTAATTATAGACAATGCCTTTGCCTTTGAAGACCAAATAAGGGCACAGGTTAGAAAGGCGAACTCCATGTTCTGTAATACGTCGGACCTTTCATAACATTCCCGCATTTATATAGAACTCTTCATTTAGAGTTTAATTAGAACACGCCAGTTCAGTTTGGTACCCATACGTAGATTCAATGCATTGATATTTGGGGAGGGGTTCAAAGGGGAGTAACTGAACAGATACCAGGGTTCAGGGATCTGCCATATCGGTACAGACGGAAGAGACTAAAATTACTAACACTTAGCGTTATATAGACGCACAAGATTAAGAGGTGCATACGACGGAAAGGCCTCACACTGATTTCTTAAAAGTGTGTCAAGATCATTCTGAAAGACATGGTACATTGTTACGAAGGTTATTTATAAGAAACTGTACACAAAAGACTCAAATATTCATATAAGGAAGGAAAATGTTTTTTCATCGCGTTGTACGATTATGGAACAATCTCCACGGAGGGGTGGTATGAGCACCGTCTGTTTATACATTAAACAATCTTAATAATGATAAGAATGACCAGGAAAAGGTTTGTAATTACAGAGCTAGCATACTTTGTCTTACATGACATTAAGTCCAAATCTTTACTGTATATTTGTAAATGTTTTATAACATAATGTCCGAGTCCAGTTAAGAGGATCTTGATATCCTGTATCGCCAATCAAACTAAACTAACTTCTGTCCAGCAGATATAATCATTGGAGTTGGACGTGACAGAATGAATCGATAATCATTTCCTTTTCAGTGTCATACTTTCCGATAGGAGGCTTGCACGTGCAGGTCGTGTGCCATGTGACTGTCGGGTCAACAGTTCACAGGGTTTTATTTTTTTTTATTTTCATTTTTTTCATTTCCTATAAATACAGGATAGATAAGATTGGAAATTGACGAATCTGTATAGAATTTGAGTCGACGGCATCTATAGCTATACGTATGGAGAAATTTGTCGACGATTATGCGCTCCATACAATAAAATTCATATCGTGTTAATCTTGTGTCTGTGGTTTTCCTGAGTGTAGTGCTGGAGAAAACAGTGGTCGTAAGTATACTGAAACTCCTATCGAAACCATTTATAAGTCAACTAGACGCATCAGTCAAATTACATTTCATTGAAACAGATAAAAAACTGGATCTTTAAAGGAAGTTTGCTTTCAACAATATATTACCACTGAGCAGATGCATTTCCCCCCGTTAAAATGTCGTTGTGTGTAAATGACCCTGGTATCTCTGAATTCTGTCGACCGAAGGTTGATATAGACTTATAAATGTTGGCCTTTACTATTGTGTTGTTTAGTTACGAGTCACATTCATGACGTCAGAAACATCTATTGTTAAACTTCAGAAGGCTGTAGAATATATTTGTGAGCAATACAAAACGTGGCCGATCTTATCAGGTCGAAACACATGCATTCAGACACAGATAGCAAAGATCATAGAGTATCAACATGCCGCGAAAGTGTAGTTTAATTTCCTACCATTGCGAGACCTCTTGTCCGCCTAACCTTGGACATCCGGTAACTTAACCTCCCAAGGTAACCGAAACTCATAAAAGCCTTGTAACTACACATCTCAAGGTCTGACAAACTCCCTTAACTCCTTGCCTGCTGCTATAACAGAGGATAATGTTTTGTAATGTTTAGGAGACGATTAATTTGTAATGTCATCTTTGCTCTCCTCTCTATTTCTTACTTTCATATGTTCTCCTAATACCCCCCTGACACAACCTCATGTTTGCATTTGACTTGAGCCCCTGTGATGAAGACTATTTGTTCTGTTAAGATTTATGACCAGACTTTCAGTAAATATCATTTGCTATTGAAATAGTTAGTAGAAACACCGGAGTGTTTGCGAGATTAGCTATGGTTTTACCTCTGCTTCTTTTGAAAATGGAACACTCTTGTATTCACAAAGGCCTACAAACTCTTCAAAATAAACCAAAGTGTTGGTTCGTTTACAGGTAAAATAAGTCTGAGCGGAGATTTATGTCAGAAGTGTGGTCATATACCTTAACATGGCATAGCGTACGGAAATCTTTAAATCTGGCACATGGTGTTCCTGGCTTGACGCTCAGCAATGATTGTTATGTACAAGGAATTGTGCATGGCTCCTTCAAAAGCCTGCAACACCACATGAAACTCTCAATATTTAAAAATAAATGTGTATTTGGCAAAAAATAGTATGACTGCCTCTCTCGTACCATGCTTCGTTACCTAAACCGGAAATTGCCTTACTCCGGGCGCCACTATCGCCGTACTAAGGGCGATAACTGAAATAAACTTATATGGAAAGGTCTATTAAACTAAAGACCGGGAGAGATGTGAAATGTCCTAATCTAACAGACACCGCCCGTTAATGAACTAGCGATAAACAGTAGAAACTAACAAAGCAAACCATCATACCATGATAGTGTAAACGTGAGAGTATAAGGTCAAATCTGACTAGTTCAGACTAGCGTGAATGTTTGCCCTGAGAGCAAAATGTCACTAGCTCGAGCTCCTGACAGCGAACGGTCGTTAGTTCGAAGCCCGGCACGGTCGGAGTATTATTCATAACTCCTTCCTATTTCAGTTGTTCCGACTACTCACCGACACTGGTATTTATCTTAAACAAGTGCTGGTCTGATATAAAGTCGGTAGTCTGAATGGCCTATGATAGACAGTAATGACAATATTCTTGTTTCAATGTTGTTAATGATATAAATCAACGCTATAAACATTTAACCATTTGGTGTTTAAGCCGTTAGGAGCCGAAATACGCATGCGTTTACATTATTCGTTTGGTATAAATGATGTAGCTTTGAAGGGAAAGGGAGTGCTTGATTTATTACACAGTAATGTTTATTAGCGTTGTTGCTAAATATGAAACAAGGTTCCAATTAAGTTAACCAAATAACCGGGATCATTATACCGAAAATCGCAATGAATCCTGAAGTCTGTCGGGCTTAATATGGTGATGCACGTAATATCATTGTTATCGATCTGTCGGCGGTGCCATTGTATCTTCTTTGGAAGGGTAACGATGTTCGTGGAGGTAGTCTCGCTGTAGCGTGAATGGCAGACCTATATATGTACATTTCAAACAGTTTCTAGGTACCAAGGCCCGGAGCCTGAACCATACAAAGTAGTGTTACTGTCTCTCGCGGGAATTCATTTCAGACACCAAAGCCGTCTCTATGTATTTGCACACTTCGACACTCCTACATAAAAAATACACTTTGACAGCACATTTTAAATTGATTTCGTGGCCGTAGACAAACACTAGAACGAGTAAAAAGATTAAAGTTTAGAGGAAACACGTGACTCACATTTGTGTCAGTCACATGTAAAACGTAGGGGAACACGTGACTCACACTGGTGTCAGTCACATATAAAACGTAGGGAAACACGTGACTCACACTGGTGTCAGTCACTTATAAAATGTAAGAGAACACGTGACTCACACTGGTGCCAGTCACATGTAAAACGTGTGGGAACACGTGACTCACACTGGTGTCAGTCACATATAAAACGTGGGGAAACACGTGACTCACACTGGTGTCAGTCACATATAAAGCGTAGGGAAACACGTGACTCACACTGGTGTCAGTCACATATAAAACGTAGGGAAACACGTGACTCACACTGGTGTCAGTCACATATAAAACGTGTGGGAACACGTGACTCACACTGGTGTCAGTCACATGTAAAACGTAGGGGAACACGTGACTCACACTGGTGTCAGTCACATGTAAAACGTAGGGAAACACGTGACTCACACTGGTGTTAGTCACATATAAAACGTAGGGAACACGTGACTCACACTGGTGTCAGTCACATATAAAACATAGGGAATACGTGACTCACACTGGTGTCAGTCACATATAAAACGTAAGAGAACACGTGACTCACACTGGTGTCAGTCACATATAAAACGTGTGGGAACACGTGACTCACACTGGTGTCAGTCACATATAAAACGTAGGGAAACACGTGACTCACACTGGTGTCAGTCACATATAAAACGTAGGGAAACACGTGACTCACACTGGTGTCAGTCATATATAAAACGTAGGGGAACACGTGACTCACACTGGTGTCAGTCACACATAAAACGTAGGGAAACACGTGACTCACACTGGTGTCAGTCACATATAAAACGTAGGGAAACACGTGACTCACACTGGTGTCAGTCACTTATAAAATGTAAAAGAATAACTGACTCACACTGGTGTCAGTCACATATAAAACGTGGGGGACAACGAGACTCACACTGGTGTCAGTCACATATAAAACGTAGGGAAACACGTGACTCACACTGGTGTCAGTCACATATAAAACGTAGAGAAACACGTGACTCACACTGGTGTCAGTCACATATAAAACGTAGGGAAACACGTGACTCACACTGGTGTCAGTCACATATAAAACGTAGGGAAACACGTGACTCACACTGGTGTCAGTCACATATAAAACGTAGGGAAACACGTGACTCACACTGGTGTCAGTCACATAAAAAACGTAGGGAAACACGTGACTCACACTGGTGTCAGTCACATATAAAACGTAGAGAAACACGTGACTCACACTGGTGTCAGTCACATATAAAACGTAGGGAAACACGTGACTCACACTGGTGTCAGTCACATATAAAACGTAGGGAAACACGTGACTCACACTGGTGTCAGTCACATATAAAACGTAGAGAAACACGTGACTCACACTGGTGTCAGTCACATATAAAACGTTGGGGACAACGTGACTCACACTGGTGTCAGTCACATATAAAACGTAGAGAAACACGTGACTCACACTGGTGTCAGTCACATATAAAACGTTGGGGACAACGTGACTCACACTGGTGTCAGTCACATATAAAACGTGTGGGAACACGTGACTCACACTGGTGTCAGTCACATATAGAACGTGGGGGACAACGAGACTCACACTGGTGTCAGTCACATATAGAACGGGGCGACTTTTCAACGTTTCTTCTGAAAGTCGAGAAACGTGTCGGACTGTGCTGTCGTGGTTGTGTCTTCAGACAGGACACTTTTACTGTAATTGCTCTGGATGACATGTGACGGACACCCGTATGTTGGTCAGTGAGGGAGTCACCGACTACTTGAAGAGGACCCCACCTCAAAACGACCCTGGCTGTTCAAGAGGCGATAAGCCCAGACAAAAAACCACAAAACAAATCAATGCTTCGAGATCAGGTTTATTGAAACATAAAGACTGGACGTTTTTTAGTGTACAAACATATACAGGTATCAAAAAGATGTTTATTAAGGTCGAGATGTTCTTAGTCATGGCGGCTTTTAGTTTCAAGTAAAAGTTATAAAGTCAGAATTTCAAAACCACTTTTTACATCATCAAAAAAAGACAGATATTCACATAAAACCGAGATTATACAGTAGGTTGACCATCACGGAATCCGAACAGCTCTGACACATAACCGATACCTAACATGTAAATCATGGTCGGCCATATGTGATGTGGCTTTGTACGAGATCCTTCAAGTCTAGTGGTGTGTGAACGACCTCATGAATATTCAACAGGTTCTTCTGCCTTAACGACCATGTGGTGTTATCTATACACTTATTATTGACATGTGACCAGATGACACCAATATTATATACAGTTAACCTACTGACCACTAACTCGCTTGACCAGAGCTGATTTGGTGACCCGAATTATTCCCTAACCTATCCAAGGCCAGTATATGGTTCTCAGAGATCATTTTCGTTGGCCGTCTATTAGCACACAAATTTTGTGGTAATATTTATACACCAGCAATGCTATTTGATGGACCCTGTATTTTCTCATTCTGTATATTTTTGTGACTGAATCTCAGTTTATCTATAGTCTTCCGCTTATCAATGACGACCCTTATATTAAATTTTACCAATCGTTCTATTTCCGGATTAAGAAAGGCCTCGCACAACTAAATCATTTACTATATTTTATTACTAAGCAATTTAGCTGATAACTTCAATATTTGAACATCACCACCTCTGACAGCTGTCTAGATTCACAGATACCTTGCAAAGGCTACAAAATGTTGACAACCGGAAGTTTACAAGTAAAACCCCCAAACCAAAGACAGAACTGACCGGTAAACGTTTACATTTTTCAAAGTTCAATACCTACCCATTCCATTCATACAAATTATGTTATCAGTTTGTCACTAAAATTCCTAAATGGCTCAGTGATTAGCCAACACACCTTTTAGATAGGAACTGTAATTAGGAGAAACTCTTGATTGGTTGATTTAGTTGTGTGAGTCAGTAAGAGGAAGTTGTGCTCCTAACAGGATTTAGTCTACGAAGATAGAATTGTTCGGTAGTCCTCGCGACGTTACGTTTAGATATGAGAGTCATCAACAATTTGATTAATTTTCACGCCCAGATTTCATGAGTCGACATGCTGTGATAGTGTGTCGATTTTCTGTTCGTTACCCCTGTCATGTTCCTTCAGAGGAGAAATGTCAGCCCAGTTTCGCCTGCAGTATACCCAATTATTACTGGATGTATGACCTGTTAGTCATCCTGCGTAGATGTCCTGTTCCTTCACAAACAGGCTGACAATTGAAGGAATTCCTCTAACGGGATCATTTATATAGCAGCAGACCTCGCAGAATACCAACAATTTCGCCGCTGCCTGACCTCAAATTACTAGCAGGAAGTTAGTAACTGGCCCTCAACACGCCTTCGCTTTCCTCGTATTTCTCGCTCCATACCCGTAAATTGACAGGCCAGACGTACGTTGGCAGTACCAACACCGTTTCTTGCCAGCAAAAGACCACTTCATATCCGCAGGATGCCCGCAGCTGACACGCGCGGACTCGACATGGACACAGGTCCATATAGATAACCTACTTTCTTCAAGCGATTCAACTGCCTGTGACTTGTGGCCGATACGGGCCTCAAGCTGGTGTTCTGCGCCATCTGCGGAAAAACTCACCCGGAACAAGTTTGGAGCATGTTCAAAACTTGGCACCTAGCATCAAGGATTTCCGTACACAAATGTGGGCAAGTTCGAGCGAGGTCTTGTAAAGGAGATACTGCCATGTCAGGGCCATCTGTGGGCAGTTCCGGTTAGGAAAAATGGTCCCCGTAAAGTAGCACGCAAGGCCTGCCTGGAACGTTGTGACAGTCCTCAAAGTAACGTCTAGTCGCGAAATATTGATGGCGTTCATAACTAGGTATAGTGCTTTATCTGGACTGTGATATTACTGAGACTGATGTGGGAAGTGACGTCACAGAGACGGTTATACGGTTATTTCAGACAGACCGAGATGGTATTAATACTTTTCAATGAATACCAAATTTTCTGTTGTAACAAGTATTTTATGGTTGATCTAGGAATAGGTTTTATGCATTCTTTCCTTGGACAATGGTCATTCTGTGTGGTAAGGCGATCTTGGGTGCTCTTTTCGTGCCAATGGTCATTTCTTTGTTGACTGCCACCCCGAATGTTCATTTCTTCGTTGACCACCACCCTGGATGGTCATTTCTTTGTTGACCGCCACTCTGAATGGTCATTTGTTTGTTGACTGTCACCCTGAATGGTCATTTCTTCGTTGACCGCCACCCTGAAAGGTCATTTCCTGGTTGGCCGCCACCTTAAATGGTCATTTTGTGGTTGGCCGCCATCCTGAAAGGTCATTTTGTGGTTTACCGCCACCCTGAATGGTCATTTCTTCGTTGACCACCACCCTGAATGGTCATTTCTTTGTTGACCGCCACCCTGAATGGTCATTTTGTGGTTTACCGCAACACTAAATGGTCATTTCTTCGTTGACCGCCACCCTGAATGGTCATTTCTTTGTTGACCGCCACCCTAAATGGTCATTTCCTCGTTGACCGCCAACCTGAATGGTCATTTCTTTATTGACCGCCACCCTAAATGGCCATTTCTTCGTTGACCGCAACCCTGAATGGTCATTTCTTCGTTGACCACCACCATGAATGGTCATTTCATTGTTGACCGTCAACCGCCACTCTGAATGGTCATTTCTTTGTTGACCGCCACCCTGAATTGTCATTTCTTCGTTGACCGCCACCATGAATGGTCATTTCTTTGTTGATCGCCACCCTGAATGGTCATTTCTTCGTTGACCGCCACCCTTAATAGTCATTTCTTCGTTGACCGCCACCATGAATGGTCATTTCTTTGTTGACCGCCACCCTAAATGGTCATTTCTTTGTTGACCGCCACCCTGAATTGTCATTTCTTCGTTGACCGCCACCATGAATGGTCATTTCTTTGTTGATCGCCACCCTAAATGGTCATTTCTTTGTTGACCACCACCCTGAATGGTCATTTCTTCGTTGACCGCCACCATGAATGGTCATTTCTCTTTGTTGACCGCCACCCTAAATGATCATTTCTTTGTTGATCGCCACCCTGAATGGTCATTTCATTGCTGACCGCCACCCTGAATGGTCATTTCTTCGTTGACCGCCACCCTAAATGGTCATCTCTTTGTTGACCGCCACCCTGAATGGTCATTTCTTCGTTGACCGCCACCCTGAATGGTCATTTCTTCTTTGACCGCCACCATGAATGGTAATTTCTTTGTTGACCGCCACCCTAAATGGCCATTTTTTCGTTGACCGCCACCTTGAATGGTCATCTCTTTGTTGATCGCCACCCTGAATGGTCATTTCATTGTTGACCGTCAACCGCCACCTTGAATGGTCATCTCTTTGTTGATCGCCACCCTGAATGGTCATTTCTTTGTTGACCGCCATCCTGAATGGTCATTTCTTCGTTGACCGCCACCATGAATGGTCATTTCTTTGTTGACTGCCACCATGAATGGTCATTTCTTCGTTGACCGCCACCATGAATGGTCATTTCTTCGTTGACCGCCACCATGAATGGTCATTTCTTTGTTGACCGCCACCCTAATTGGTCAATTCTTTGTTGACCGCCACCCTGAATGGTCATTTCTCCGTTGACCGCCACCCTTAAATGTCAATACTTTGATGACCGCCACCCTGAATTGTCGTTTCATGGTTGACCGAAACCATGATTTTTTTTTTGTGGATGTGCATTTTCAGTTGTTACTTAAAATTCTTTAACAACTTTTTCGTTACCTTTTTTCTATTCTGTCCAGTTTTCTTTAGTTACGGTGATTAACCGTACTAGCTTTCTGTGTTTTTCTTGTTTTCTAATTAATAGTCAGTAAAGTAGCTCTTTGTTCAATCATAGCACCATTTTGTATTGACTGGTTAGAAGAATGTGTTTAGGTGTTAAATATCGGTCATTAAGGGTTAATACATGTATATGTGAGTATAATGGTACATATATGTTTACAATCGAGCATTTGTCTAAAAAATCATTTAAAATAAATTAATCAAGTAGGAAGAATTGGATTTAGGTTTCCTATATTAGGTACCAAAGATACCTGGAAATAAACTGGGGAGTCCGGGAACACAGCGCGGTACAATTTGTAGAAAGCTCTCTCCTACTCCCAGCTGTAACGATATCTCAAGAAAGCGAGGATCAATTTATCTTCGACAATTTTATGCATTTACAGTTTCCATTTTTCAGAAATCGTTTTCCCTCACTTATAAGAAGTTTTTAAATTACACTCTAAGAGAAAATACAATCAGGACAAACCAGGATGGTCCCAACGGGGACTTGGAATTGCATGGCGTCGCATTTCGTACAGAATCCGTTAGACATTATCAGAATGCTCTCTTTGGCTCACAACAGTATGATCAATACCGACAAGTATTGTTAGCGTGGGACCGCGACACTCAGTCGAACAGTTTCAATTCTGTTTCATTAATCAACACAATAATGTTTCGTTCAGTGAAACCTAATTTTAAGCACAAATCTGAAAAAAACGACAGATGCTATTACTATAGAAATCTGTTTCTATCTTGGAACATATTTTTCATACAAACAGTATTCCCCGTAAACGAGTATATATGAGAATGTGTGTGACGATATATAACCGTCGTTCTATGAGATTGGTGTAATAAATTCGATATATGACACACTCTATATCAGGCGGTATTTGTCTAATTTCAACGCTTCAGAATAAATTCCCTTGTTCACAAATACCGATAAATTATTTCAAAAGTAATCACAGATATTGTCCACCATATATATTTTGTAGATAACCGTCGGAAGTGAAAGGAGGGGTGAAGCTGGTGTGTTTTACTGCGCTGGGAGGAAATCCAATTACGACTTGGTCATGTTCCTCCCTCTCGCCATGTGATGGTCGGCCATTGTTTGTTAGGGAGTGTAAACCTAATGACGTACGACGCTTGGACACTAGGTCATGGAAAGTCCGGGCGGGACACTTTTAATGAAAAACATCGCTTATGTTTGGATCATTCTCAGATCTATAGGTAAGTCATGTTTATCAGAAGGATTAACTTACATTGAAACAACTAATTTAATGACTGAATAGATATTTATTGCTTTAATTGTTTGTTATCGAACATTTATTGTTTTGAATAATATTCTGACTTTGATAAATATGGAAGTCTTTGGAACATAAATATATAGAAAAGACAGGCATTATTATATTTCTGATTTCATTTTTTTCTAGGTAATTATTTATTAATTATTTTTTCTCTTTATGTGATATAATTATATCCACAAGATGAGTATTTACACAACACCTGGTTTATCTATTAGTTTCTCTCTTAATAGAGAGTGAGTTAAAATGAGTGAGTCAAATATAATTAAATTGGATTAATAATTTGATATGTCATGGGGTTTTAGGTGAGTGTCATATAAGATTATTAAATAGATTCTATCAGACATAGTCACTCGTGTAAGATTAAATAGATTATATCAGACATAGTCACTAGTGTAAGCTTCTGTTTATCACATAACTCTTAGTCTGTATAGGACAGGCTTATTTCGACTTGGACTACGTGCTTCTCCACAAAGACACTTATGTGAGGCCACAATTATATCAATAGTGACGTCATATAATATTCTATGACGTCATCACTGTGATATTACGCTGTTATTACATTTTTTATCACAGTCTTATTATATGGTAAATCAGAACAATCATATGATAATATTATATTTAGCCAACTGTACGCAATATTTCACATATATATGAGTTGTTATTTCCTGAATTCAACCCGACCCGAGAGTCCAAATGGATTCCTTTTGAATATGTCTTTAGGTATTCCAACAGCGTCCTGTCTGTTCTCGTTAGAGAAAACAAGGCCATGTTGTTTCCAAATATCTCCAATCCAGATGTCAAATTGTCCATAACAAGTTTTTAATTGAATGTACAACAACAATATGTACGGTTTCTAAAACTCAATATTGTGTTATAAATTACTTTTAGAGTTTTGCAGCTATATTTAATTTAACGACTACTTAATACAGTCGCTTAGATAAGATGAAAACAATTCCTGAATATAAAATGTCGTGCCAATCCTGTCAAAACCATTCCTGTCAAAAGACCGTCTTAACAACCCTGTCAAAACCATTCCTGATTATAGACCGTCATACCAATCCTGTCAAACCATTCCTGGTTATAGACCATCATGTCGATCTTGTCAAACCATTCCTGGTTATAGGCCGTCATACCAATCCTGTCAAAACCATTCCTGTCAAAATACCGTCTTAACAATCCTGTCAAAACTATTCCTGGTTATAGGCCGTCATGCCAATCCTGTAAAACTATTCCTGGTTAAAGACCGTCATGCCAATCCTGAAAAACCATTCCTGGTTATAGGCCGTCATACCAATCCTGTAAAACTATTCCTGAATATAGACCAACTGTGCTAAAATCCTTTGCTAAAAATAGTTCTAGTCAGATGGTAGTTGGCACCCCGGGGAAGCCTGTTAGTGTCACTGTGTCTAGCAATAACGTGTCAAAGACAGTTGAGCCAAGTGTAGTTAGAACGCGCAGTGGTAGGGTTTCGAAGGTCCCACATCAAAATGGATATGTATTTCATTTATTCGTCCATGAAGAAGACGCGTTTCCTTTCGGAACGCCTGGTCCCTCTCTATGGGCCTCCGCTCTATCGATTTGTGGCAGAATTCCTTTTTTCTTTGCATGTCTTTTTTTCTTTCTTTCTGTTTTTCAATGTTGCGTCCTGTGACTGTCTGACCCCTAGTATCACTGACGAGCCCTATACTTATCATATATCTGTATGATGTCCCTAGTATCACTGACGAGCCCTATACTTACCATATATCTGTATGATGTCCCTAGTAACACTGACGAGTCCTATACTTACCATATATCTGTATGATGTCCCTAGTATCACTGACGAGTTTGATACTTACCATATATCTGTATGATGTCCCTAGTATCACTGACGAGCCCTATACTTACCATATATCTGTATGATGTCCCTAGTATCACTGACGAGCCCTATACTTACCATATATCTGTATGATGTCCCTAGTATCACTGACGAGCCCTATACTTACCATATATCTGTATGATGTCCCTAGTATCACTGACGAGTCCTATACTTACCATATATCTGTATGATGTCCCTAGTATCACTGACGAGTCCTAAAATGAAAACACACCTATATGATGTCCCTATCATATTTTTTGAGTCATACAATGACCAAACAGCTGTATGATGTCCCTAACATCACTGTCGAGTACCGGAATGACAGCTGTATGGTGGCATTAGCATCACTGACGAGCTCTAAAAGACCAAAGAGCTGTAGGAAGCAGTTTTATTTTCATTAGTTTATGAAGTGAATCTGTGTTGAATGACGTTATCATCTTGTGGGTTTTTTTTTAACAATCATTCAATCTTAATTCAAATAAGAATTTTACTCGTCCTTTTCAAAACGTTTTTTTCTTCAGAAAACACGCAAATGACATTAGAAAAGTACTATTGTTACATATAACCTAATAAGTGTAACAAGAACATACAGAAATATACACATTTATAGGAACTACACAAAGACATGTATTCACCTCAGATCCCTCTGACGTTTGTCCCTTACATGATTCTGTACATCCAACATCATAATGTAACGCTCTCTGATGTGATTTGTCTGTTGTAAGTTTTTTTTCTGTCTGTTCAGTTTTGTTTTGTGTATGTTTTATGTTTGCGATATCGTGGAAAAGAAATGCAAAAATATTGTTTTGAATTTCCCCGGACATTTTGTTCCAATCTTTATATAATTCAAAAAGACAGAATTTTACTTTGTCGCTGAGAGTACGTCTAGACGACCCATATCACATAAGTAATAACTTGACTTCTTCTCGGCCGATTTCAAAGTTTATCGTATTCATGATCTCCAGAAAAAAAAACCCTTGAGAGTCTACGCTTTCTGTTTTAACGTTACCTGGTTGTCATTTCCTGGTCGTCTGGAAATACTAGAGTATTTTCGGATGAAGTGTTGAATCGTGGACAAAAATATCATATCTACGAGGCTTATTGTTTTATAATCAGCGTTTTCACAAGGGAAAACTAACTAACGATAAAACCCATTAAATCATTTCATGTGATTAATGATAACAGCATTCAAGAGTTTAACAAGGTTTTTCGTGAAATATGTGTTTAAATTGACAAAGACGGGTATGATATTTAGAGAAAAAAACCCTAAAGTTTTAGAATATTTTAGATATACTTTTAACCACATACCGATTTTAATACTCTTCGCATTATGATTAATACAGTAAACTCCGGTTTATATAAAATGTGAAAGAGCAGTGATCTAATATTTGTATAAAAAGGTGTAACACCTAAGGATATCCATAATGATATGGTAGCAACACTAGGGAAATATGTCCCGTCATATGCTACAGTGAAAAGGTGGGGCGCGGCCGACAGAGCCTTGAGGATGACCCCTGTCCTGGAAGTGAGGATGGCCCCTATCCTGGAAGTGAGGATGGCCCCTATCCAGGAAGTGAGGATGGCCCCTATCCTGGAAGTGAGGATGACCCCTATCCTGGAAGTGAGGATGGCCCCTATCCTGGAAGTGAGGATGACCCCTGTCCAGGAAGTGAGGATGGCCCCTGTCCAGGAAGTGAGGATGACCCCTATCCTGGAAGTGAGGATGGCCCCTGTCCTGGAAGTGAGGATGGCCCCTGTCCTGGAAGTGAGGATGACCCCTGTCCTGGAAGTGAGGATGGCCCCTGTCCTGGAAGTGAGGATGACCCCTGTCCTGGAAGTGAGGATGGCCCCTATCCTGGAAGTGAGGATGACCCATATCCTGGAAGTGAGGATGACCCCTGTCCTGGAAGTGAGGATGGCCCCTGTCCTGGAAGTGAGGATGACCCCTGTCCTGGAAGTGAGGATGGCCCATATCCTGGAAGTGAGGATGGCCCCTGTCCTGGAAGTGAGGATGACCCCTGTCCTGGAAGTGAGGATGGCCCCTATCCTGGAAGTGAGGATGACCCCTGTCCTGGAAGTGAGGATGGCCCCTATCCTGGAAGTGAGGATGACCCCTGTCCTGGAAGTGAGGATGACCCCTGTCCTGGAAGTGAGGATGGCCCCTGTCCTGGAAGTGAGGATGGCCCCTGTCCTGGAAGTGAGGATGGCCCCTATCCTGGAAGTGAGGATGGCCCCTGTCCTGGAAGTGAGGATGACCCCTATCCTGGAAGTGAGGATGGCCCCTGTCCTGTAAGTGAGGATGGCCCTTATCCTGGAAGTGAGGATGACCCCTGTCCTGGAAGTGAGGATGGCCCCTGTCCTGGAAGTGAGGATGGCCCCTGTCCTGGAAGTGAGGATGGCCCCTGTCCTGGAAGTGAGGATGACCCCTATCCTGGAAGTGAGGATGGCCCATATCCTGGAAGTGAGGATGGCCCCTGTCCTGGAAGTGAGGATGGCCCCTGTCCTGGAAGTGAGGATGACCCCTATCCTGGAAGTGAGGATGGCCCCTGTCATGGAAGTGAGGATGGCCCCTGTCCTGGAAGTGAGGATGGCCCCTGTCCTGGAAGTGAGGATGACCCCTGTCCTGGAAGGGTGTTAATGTTGAAACCCCAGAAATGGCCAATGAAGTTCGTGACATTGTTATGACTGACAGACGAGTCAAGCAACGATATATAGCCAGTAGAGTTGGCATTTTTACAGGAAAGAGTGCATTCCATTGTGACCGAGGTTTTTGCAATGAGAAAGCTTTCGGCCCGATGGGTACCAAGATTTTCTGACAGTTGATCAGAAGCCCACCAGGCGCACATTATGGCGTGCTAATCTTAACCTTTTTGTGGAAGATCCTGCCTACTTTCTTCAGAAATTTGTCACTATGGATGAAACATTGGTCCATCATTTTACCCCAGAGGCAAAAACAATATTCGAAACAATGGAAGCACCATGGACCTCCCCCACCAAAGAAGGCAAAGACAGTTCCATCAGTTGGAAGGTTATGGCCTCAGTTTTCTGGGATGCAGATGGTATTCAGCTGATAGAGCATCTTCAAAAGGGACAAACAATCAATGGCACATGCTATGCTTCACTTCTGAGGAAGTTACGGGAAAATATTAAACTTAAGCGCCGCGGAAAGTTCACTAAAGGTTTGTTATTCCATCGGGACAATGCTTCTGTTCAAACACAAGTCTGTCATTAACATGGCTGCCATTCACGATTGTGGCTTTAAATGGATTGAGAATCTGCCTTATTCATCAGATCTCGCTCCATCAGATTTTCATCTATTTCCAAACTAAAACCAGTTATGTCAGGCATCCTGTTTCAGTCCGATGATGACGTCTACATGCAGTGCATGACTTTCTGAACAGCCAGGAAAAGGAGTTCTATAAAAGTGGCATTGAGGCCCTTAAACACAACTGGCAAAAGTGTTTAGATACTGAAGGGGATTATGTTGAAAAATAATACAATATGTCCGGCAAAATTAAAATCCTTCAATACGAGGATCACAACATATCAATCAGCCCTCGTATTAGTAATTATATGTGACGTTCAAAAGACGCAGAAGACAGTTTTTTTTAAATATTTTTGAGACAATCCTCTTTAGTAAGTTCCGGAAATATCTTCCATGTCGTTGAAGGACTATCATCAACAAAGGACAACATAAGTACATATGTAGACTGTATAAAGTATGTTACATAACTATGTATCCTCATATCAAATAATTACATCTTGCTGTGTAGCTATTGGTGGCAAGTTATTTACAAAGCTATCTTGAAAATGCACTTGATCACGCTATGTAGATATGTAAATATATAAATTACACGTAAATGTCCACTATTACTCCGATCTGCCAATTAAGTATAAAGCACATGGAGCTTTGATATGTAACGTCTAATCAATATTATCGGTCCACTGGATCCGACCACGGAAACAACCATGACGAGCCGGCATTATTGGCCATATGGTTTCTGTCCTTTCCTCACGATAAACCACAACAAAAATAATCAGAAATAGTAATGTTGTGGTCCGTTTAATTGTATGAATTGCTAGTTACGTATCAGTACAGGAGAGGATTCATTGGCTGATAGGGAAACTGGGACATTAATCCCGGTTAGCCTCCTACAGAGACTTAAGGAAGGCATGGGGATTAGTCATAATACACTGGGTTGGATTCTGGTCTGGACATATTGCGTTTTTTATTTAACATTGTGTCTGTAATTAATTCTAGTGTTGTTTTTAAAGACACCTATTTCTTCTTTTCTCCATGAGCAGTGGCCGAGTGGTTAAGGTGTTCCGACACTTTATCACTAGCCCTCCACCTCTGGGTTGCGAGTTCGAAACCTACGTGGGCAGTTGCCAGGTACTGACCGTAGGCCGGGGATGTTTCTCCGGGTACTCCATCTTTCCTCCACCTCCAAAACCTGGCACGTACTTAAATGACCATGGCTGTTAATAGGACGTTAAACAAAAATAAACCAAAACCAAACATCTATTTAATGTTTTAAAGGGATTTTTTTCAGATTATTCCGTTCTTTTCAAGTCGCTCTGGTTTCTCTCCATTTTTATAAACCTACTTATTCAAAGTGCTCAACATATTATAAGCAGGCGCAGCCATATCAATTGATAATAAGCACAATAATAATTTAGCGAAATGCCTCGCTAAAATATGTACGATGACCATATATGACTTTGTTTATATGTCAATAGGATTTTTTTCAATAAATGATACCTGCGACAAACATGACCTACAGGATCGATTGATCAAGTTAAGACTGCCTAGGTAAGCGATTGAACATGCTAGATGTTGATCCTAAAATAAGTCATTTCTACGAAATGTTACTATTTCTCATCATTGCTCCTTTGTGTTGCCAAGATCTTGACAAAAATGATAATGACACATTTATGAGAGTCACCATAAACTTGATGTTTCTGTTATCCGAAGGTCATTGCATTCATTATTTGTAATCAATACCAGAAGCTTATTTTACCAGAATTCAAACAATTTTGAACAATATGTTTTACTTTTTGTTGAATTGATTCATGCTTTTGATAAAAATAATGAAAAAGCTTTATTCTAATTCCGTTTTCGTCTTGCAGTGCGTGGAGTAGGAAATTCTAATAGAATTATTCTTTAGGGAACGCTGACATGCTCGGCATACTAACACACCCTTTAGAATTCATCGTAGTGATTTGTATAAAAATTCCACAGTTTTAACATAACTCTCCAATGGAATTAGTTCCCGAGGACATGTACGAGTGTGTGTTCTATTTTTTGTAAATGAAATATGTCATGACGGCATGACATTAATTCGAATTCTTGTGCATTATACATGAATTTCGGAACACATATCTCGGCCTATGAGTCTGACCATTATACATGGATTTTGGTACACATATCTCGGCCAATATATCTGACCATTATACATGAATTTCGGTACACATATCTCGGCCTATGTATCTGACCATTATACATGAATTTCGGTACACATATCTCGGCCTATGTATCTGACCATTATACATGAATTTCGGTACACATATCTCGGCCTATGTATCTGACCATTATACATGAATTTCGGTACACATATCTAGGCCTATGTATCTGACCATTATACATGAATTTCGGTACACATATCTAGGCCTATGTATATGACCATTTATCTGGAATTAAGCTCTATAATTTCAACAAATTTGATAGACTTAAATATATAAGGCAGTGCTATCGTTTTGGCAGACGTAGGCGATTTTAAGTTTTTTTCTCTCGATATATTGGCAGTTATGGAATGTCTCAGATGAAAAGACGAAAAACTGATTTACTAAGTTTCACATACGATTTAATCAGTCGAGTGGACCAATATTATTGACAATCAATAAGTTCCATGTAGAATTTGATGGAACACAAAACGTTATAACCATCTCTTCCAATGAGATGACAATATGATAACATCGCTTCTATGTCTCGACTGATCACGTGTCAAATGTCCCTATTGTCGTAATTCAAAGGACAGTTTATGTGGTTATAGCCATTCAAGAAAGGCATTGTATCACCACATGTAAAACAATGAAGTACCCGTGCTGCGGAGTGATTGTGAATCAGTAATAGGAAACGTAACTCCCAGACAGGGTATTCTTTATAACATGTTAACACGACGTACAGTTCACCAGCAGGTAACAGTAGATCTCGGGGACGTACAGTTTACCAGCAGGGTAACAGTAGATCTCGGGGACGTACAGTTTACCAGCAGGGTAACAGTAGATCTCGGGGACGTACAGTCCACCAGCAGGGTAACAGTAGATCTCGGGGACGTACAGTTTACCAGCAGGGTAACAGTAGATCTCGGGGACGTACAGTTTACCAGCAGGGTAACAGTAGATCTCGGGGACGTACAGTCCACCAGCAGGGTAACAGTAGATCTCGGGGACGTACAGTCCACCAGCAGGGTAACAGTAGATCTCGGGGACGTACAGTTTACCAGCAGGGTAACAGTAGATCTCGGGGACGTACAGTCCACCAGCAGGGTAACAGTAGATCTCGGGGACGTACAGTTTACCAGCAGGGTAACAGTAGATCTCGGGGACAAAGTCCACCAGCAGGTAACAGTAGATCTCGGGGACGTACAGTTTACCAGCAGGGTAACAGTAGATCTCGGGGACGTACAGTTCACCATCAGGGTAACAGTAGATCTCGGGGACAAAGTCCACCAGCAGGTAACAGTAGATGTCGGAGACGTACAGTCCACCAGCAGGTTACCAGTAGATCTCGGGGACGTACAGTCCACCAGCAGGTAACAGTAGATCTCGGGGACGTACAGTCCACCAGCAGGGTAACAGTAGATCTCGGGGACGTACAGTTTACCAGCAGGGTAACAGTAGATCTCGGGGACAAAGTCCACCAGCAGGTAACAGTAGATCTCGGGGACGTAAAGTCCACCAGCAGGGTAACAGTAGATCTCGGGGACGTACAGTTTACCAGCAGGGTAACAGTAGATCTCGGGGACGTACAGTTTACCAGCAGGGTAACAGTAGATCTCGGGGACGTACAGTTTACCAGTAGGGTAACAGTAGATCTCGGGGACGTACAGTTTACCAGTAGGGTAACAGTAGATCTCGGGGACGTACAGTTTACCAGTAGGGTAACAGTAGATCTCGGGGACGTACAGTTCATGAGCAGGGTAACAGTAGATCTCGGGGACGTACAGTTTACCAGTAGGGTAACAGTAGATCTCGGGGACGTACAGTTTACCAGTAGGGTAACAGTAGATCTCGGGGACGTACAGTTCATGAGCAGGGTAACAGTAGATCTCGGGGACGTACAGTTCATGAGCTTACTATCCAGTCATTACAAACGCATATACAAAGGGTACAAAGTCTCTTACGTGCCGAATTGTGTGATATCTACAAAGTAGGTGATTTTAAAGGAATTATCTTAGAAAGTTGCCGATGGTTTCATTAATACATGTTTTAGGTAACAGCACTAATTTATTTGTCGTTATATCGATTTCATGTTTTGAAGTGATTGTTTGTTGTTGTGGTACTTTAGAACATATTCGTTTTTTAATTATATTAAGACTTTCTGGAAACAAATGTGAAGGACAGGTTAGTATATATCGGAATATATAAATGTGTAACATAGTAACACACCTGACGAAGGAAGACAACTTTTTGACTCGTGCCCTGACCGGGCCTCGATCTACGGCACCCAAACGCCTAGTCAGAAATACCCGCAGCTTATACCGCTGCGCCTCATCGGCGATCCTAAAAAAGAACGTTTCAATGGCGTAGTGATGGTCGGCCCGATACCCTGACATGATCATTGTGGAAGTCGTCTATTAGATGATATGAATACCTGGATCGCAATATATGTACATACATGGATGCGAATTGTACACATATAACAAATATTCATTGAGTACGAATACGACAGGAAATTCAAATCTTTACCAACACATAGTGCATATGATACATTGTGCTAATTATTTGATATATAGCATAGTAACACAATTGACGAAGGAAGACAATTTTATGACTCGTCAGAATATATAAACGTTTATATATATATGGCTTTGTACTAATTATGAACTATTCAAACAGTAAATTATCTCAATTGTGAATTCATATTTCTTCGATTAACCATTTATTTCGTGCGAATTAGATGGTGAATAGCAAATAAGATATGTATGGTTATGATCAATAGTTAGGGTATTGGTATCAGACCGTCTTTATGATTGACAGGTCGTCATTACGTGTGTCCAGGTATCAGACCGTCTTTATGATTGACAGGTCGTCATTACGTGTGTCCAGGCGTGAGATGGACAAGGTTTTCTATACTTTACATATAATCCAATATTCGATAGACGCAAAGGACTCTTTTGAACCAGAACTAATGGGTCATTTTACAATACAATGATTGACACCACATATGATATTGTATGTAGGTATATAAATATATATACGATTTGATGGATTTTGAGGAAGGTCAATGACCAGCTACCTACAAGTGTATGTGTGACGTTTAATTAGCACCAATAAATAACACCACCAGGTTTCGCGAGACACTAGAGATGAAGACTTGGGGACGGTTTGTGGTCTTATTATATTTAGTACAATGTAAGTCTTCAAATATACCAAAATGTGGGAAGCTTGTCTCTCGGTAGTATTAAGGATAAAATAAATCTTCAAGTATGCCAACTGTTAGATGTGTACTCTTGAAATGTTAAGTCGTTTGACTTTGAATGATTTCAACAGAGAATTCTTGTTAGATCGCCAGTTCTGTATAAGGTTGTGTTGTGTGTTATGTTCATGATATTAAATTAAAGAGCACGTGTTAGGATTTTTATTTGAAAACTTTTGAAAAGAAAGCTTTGTACAATACAAATGGCTGCCTGAGATCTAATTTATTATGTGGTCGATGTCATGGTCTCGTTTGGAAATATTCCATTTCCTTGTGCGGTATAAATTCAGATGTGATTTACGATTGTTGAAATACCTGATGGTTTCGTTGTCGCCATCCTAGTTCTCATTTTGAGAATGTGACTTGTCACAATATGCTTTCACTTCCGTATGACTTGGTTATATGCCCCGTGTTCCTTTTTTAATGGTAGCTGTTTAATGTGGTATGGAAAACTAATAAAATGCTACCTCCAGGGAAAAAGATTTCCAATCGAACGTCACAGATACGTTTGGGTACAGGTCGTTAGAGTTATCTCCCCTGTGAGTACAGGTCGTTAGAGTTATCTCCCCTGTGAGTAAAGGTCGTTAGAGTTATCTCCCCTGTGAGTACTGAAATGATAATGTAGCCAGGGGTTGGTCTCTATCACAAGGAAAACATCAGAATACCCGGATGGAATATATAAAGGCGATCAGTCCTCTTTTGTGATAAAAGAAAAATGACAATAAGGTGTTATATTTTGTTTTATTCATGGTAAGGAAGATTTAATCTTTTTATTATTCCATTATCTAATACTTATCATAACCTATCAATGAAAGAAAGATTATATGATTTCATTCATGACAAAATAGTTTCATTGATAAAAATGTTCGAATTTCCATATCTGGGTGAAATAAAACAGCGGCCGAAAATAAACTTCTCTGTAGGTAGTGTTCTCTACTGAAACAATTATCTCCCTGTAAACACTAAACATTTACACACAATTATCTCCCTGTAAACACTAAACATTTACACACAATTATCTCCCTGTAAAACACTAAACATTTACACACAATTATCTCCCTGTAAACACTAAACATTTACACACAATTATCTCCCTGTAAAACACTAAACATTTACACACAATTATCTCCCTGTATAACACTAAACATTTACACACAATTATCTCCCTGTAAACACTAAACATTTACAAACAATTATCTCCCTGTAAAACACTAAACATTTACACACAATTATCTCCCTGTAAACACTAAACATTGACACACAATTATCTCCCTGTAAACACTAAACATTTACACACAATTATCTCCCTGTAAAACACTAAACATTTACACACAATTATCTCCCTGTAAAACACTAAACAGTTACACACAATTATCTCCCTGTAAAACACTAAACATTTACACACAATTATCTTCCTGTAAACACTAAACATTTACACACAATTATCTCCCTGTAAAACACTAAACATTTACACACAATTATCTCCCTGTAAACACTAAACATTTACACACAATTATCTCCCTGTAAACACTAAACATTTACACACAAGTATCTCCCTGTAAACACTAAACATTTACACACAATTATCTCCCTGTAAAACACTAAACATTTACACACAATTGCGGAATTTTTATCCTGATTTCGAAATAATGACTTTTTTTTCTGAAATCTTGCAGGTTTTCTTGAAAATGTCTAGATACTGAGAATACTAGCATGGAAGGCATATTATTTTTTGCAACAAAAGCAAATGGTAGCATAAAGATCACGCATGTTAATTTTCCTGACATTAAGTTCATTATTTAACGAACGTGTCGTTTCCTCTTAAATCTACATTTTAGTCATATTTCACCCCCGTTCAATAGATTCTAACAGCTTGTTCCATTGTAAATATATTTTAGAAAATACATCACAACCCAACATACTAGCGCCATTGTTTGCTTATAATTGTCAAATGTTTTGAGTTAATAGTTTCTCTATTGCTATTGCCGATATCGAATTCCCTGTTTGAGGTTAGTACATGTATGTATGGCAGAATGAGATATTATTGGAATATGTTGACCTCATTACATGTTCCAACGGAGATTAAAGCAATTAGCAAGCACCAGACAAAGGTACGTTTCTGCACTTAAAACAACGGAATATTTTTACAGTGAAGCTTCAACCTTTCCGGTGAACCATTAATGTTCCACTGACCTTCCGAATGGCGTCTGCGAAAACGTTTTAAATGGTCTTTCATCAACAGAGACCGCAATCGTCCAAATGTCCTCTGTACTGCTCCAGGCGATTGCTTGTCGCTTTCTCCGATACTTTGGGTTCCGTACATCAATGGCGTCGTTTGTGGCTCTATCATCTTATCAATGACGCACTGTCTGTTGCAGCACTTCCAGCAATGGTTGAAAGCCCAGGTCTTCGCCTGTCTCGCGACATCCGTCAATAGTGTGAATACAATTTACACTGTTACCTAAATGGATTAAAATACCAAATGTAGTTTGATGTAGGAACTAACAATTACCGTAATTCAGTATCTTATATCTGTTCCCTGCTGAACTGTGTCTGTTGACGATTAATAAGTAAAGTATATCGGCGTTAAGGAATTCACTAATATACCTGTAGATTTGTATGACCTTGTAAGAGATTACGGTACTTTAGGTAAGCATGGCCCTTGTGTTATGCTCCTTTTACTTACGACTTTCAGTATTCTTGTACGACTGAAATCCTATGAGGTTTATATACGGATTATACTATATAAACAAATGGATAGCCAGACAGAGTGAAGCCAAACATACATTAATCTTCAGCATCGTCCTAGGAAGTCTAGGACGACCTAGTTGCTATTCACATTAAACTCTCTTGAATGAATAGTACGTTAGTTGTATATGTGATTTTGATCAACACTTGCTATCAAATCTGATTTTCTCCTGTTCACATAGGTTCCGACAAAATTTTGGACAACCTAAATATTTACACTGGGAATCTTTTATAAGATACGAATATTAGTTTAATTACACTGGAAGTTTCCTTTCAATCGATTGCAACTCGAGTTCAGTCGTTATTTAATGGTTCAAAAGAAAACAAGATACAAGTACCTCACATTAAAAAATAGGACAATTAAAGCGGAGTCAAACGTGAATTGGGCGATATCGTACCGCTGGTTCGTCCTGCTAGGACTCGTTAGTGATACTAGGGACATCATACAGCTGTATCGTCCTTCTAGGACTCGTCAGTGATACTAGGGACATCATACAAGCTGGTTCGTCCTTCTAGGAAGGACTCGTCAGTGATACTAGGGACATCATACAAGCTGGTTCGTCCTTCTAGGAAGGACTCGTCAGTGATACTAGGGACATCATACAGCTGTTTCGTCCTTCTAGGACTCGTTAGTGATGTTAGGGACGTCATACAGCTGTTTCGTCCTTCTAGGACTCGTTAGTGATACGAGGGGAATTTTACAGCTGTTTGGTCCTTCTAGGATTCGTCAGTGATACTAGGGACATCATACAAGCTGGTTCGTCCTTCTAGGAAGGACTCGTCAGTGATACTAGGGACATCATACAGCTGTTTGGTCCTTCTAGGACTCGCTAGTGATGTTAGGGACATCATACAGCTGTTTCGTCCTTCTAGGACTCGTCAGTGATACTAGGGACATCATACAGCTGTTTGGTCCTTCTAGGACTCGCTAGTGATGTTAGGGACATCATACATCTGTTTCGTCCTTCTAGGACTCACTAGTGATGTTAGGGACATCATACAGCTGTTTGGTCCTTCTAGGACTCGCTATTGATGTTAGGGACATCATACAGCTGTTTCGTCCTTCTAGGACTCGCTAGTGATATTAGGGACATCATACAGCTGTTTCGTCCTTCTAGGGACTCGCTAGTGATATTAGGGACATCATACAGCTGTTTCGTCCTTCTAGGACTCGTCAGTGACACTAGGGACACCATGTCAATGATGTAACGATTTTTCCTGGTAGTCATAACTTGACATTTTCTGTCTCGAAATTTAGATAAATGAAGTGTACTATTAATTGTGTGGATCAATTTGATATAGACAATGATTAAACAACTATTTAGCAAGAACATTATTGAATGTTATTTACATGACGTTCAATTTCGATCATCAGAATAATGCAGTTTTGCTATAGTCTGTTCCTGTCTCGTGGAATCGGCGTTTCAGATAAAAATGTTAACAGGTAATTACTATTTATACGTGTGGCTCAAAGCCGTCAGACAACGAATGCCTCTTAAACCATCTACTTTTAATGGAGCTACAGTTTACATGCGGAAATCATCAATATATGGCGTGAAATTGGCTGAGTTCGAGAAGAGCTGTTCACCACAAAACATCACAGATTTCCTGCGTCTTTGCGATGTCAAGTGCGCGTTTAGTGGTATCAATTTATCAATTAGGCCTGATCAAGGAGTCGTGCCGACACAACAGTGTTTGTAATGTAGGATGTCAGTGGCAGTGATCCATTGTCTCGTGTGGTTTAACATCTCCGCTCTCTGACTCGTAATGCTGCATCATCATCCATAGTTAGCTTACATATCTTATTTGATACATACTCGTTACTGTTTTCTTAACTTGACTAATAACAAACTTTCAACTAAACGTTAATTTAAGTAACCTTTAATAAAATGTCTATTCCACTTCATCAGTTCCACAACAATCAAAGAATCATTCAAGAAATCTAAACGAGCTGTAATTTACCCCTCAGATATGATTTAGCAGAAATATCACTTAGGTGAATTACAGCTTATAATTCTAATACAATTTAAGAATATGCTAAATAAAGTTAAAAAAAAAAAATAAAAAAAATAAATAAAAAAATAAAATACAGCTGCTTTGTCGATGAAACAGAAAATGCTTACCCATCTATAATCTGGACCCAGTTGTTCAAAATGTGATTAAGCAAATAACTATTCAACAGCAATTTCAGATTTCTATCAATCATTTTGAAAATGTATTTGACAAAGTTTTACAAACTTAACTGTCTATTTTAAGGAATATACAAACGGAGTGTTTTAAATATAGAAATGAGATGATCACTAATCATGTGATTAAACTTGTAACTTTTTTAACGACTGGGCCAAGGTCTTCTTTTCAGTTTACTTTTTAAGAATCTTCAGGTAAATCTGTTTTTTGTTCTGAGTTTGAAAAAGATTTTGCCGATTATGTCCACATTTTTAAATAAATTTCGCCAATATCTTATCGATTTCGCCCATATTTTATTGATAACGCCCATATTTTATTGATAACGCCCATATTTTATTGATAACGCCCATATCTTATCGATTTCGCCCATATTTTATTGATAACGCCAATATTTCATACTTTATTGATAACGCCCATATTTTATTGATAACGCCCACGCTATTTTACCATTTTTACCCACCTTTTATCGATTTACACCCATACTTTAACGTTTTCATCCATATCTTATCGATTTCGCCCACATCATATCGATTTCGCCCATATTTTATCGATTTCGCCTACATCTTATCAAACAACTGATTACCTGTCTTATTATCTAAAAACTGATTACCTGTCTTATTATTTAACACCTGATTACCTGTCTTATTATTTAACACCTGATTACCTGTCTTATTATTTAACACCTGATTACCTGTCTTATTATTTAACACCTGATTACCTGTCTTATTATATAACACCTGATTACCTGTCTTATTATATAACACCTGATTACCTGTCTTATTATTAACAACTGATTACCTGTCTTAGTATTAACAACTGATTACCTGTCTTAGTATATAACACCTGATTACCTGTCTTATTATTAACAACTGATTACCTGTCTTATTATATAACAACTGATTACCTGTCTTACTATATAACACCTGATTACCTGTCTTATTATTTAACACCTGATTACCTGTCTTATTATTTAACACCTGATTACCTGTCTTAGTATTAACAACTGATTACCTGTCTTATTATCTAACAACTGATTACCTGTCTTATTATATAACAACTGATTACCTGTCTTACTATATAACACCTGATTACCTGTCTTATTATGTAACACCTGATTACCTGTCTTATTATATAACACCTGATTACCTGTTTTATTATAAACAACTGATTACCTGTCTTATTATATAACACCTGATTACCCGTCTTATTATATAACACCTGATTACCTGTTTTATTATAAACAACTGATTACCTGTCATATTATATAACACCTGATTACCCGTCTTATTATATAACAACTGATTACCTGTCTTATTATATAACACCTGATTACCTGTCTTAGTATATAACACCTTATTACCTGTCTTATTATATAACAACTGATTACCTGTCTTATTATATAACAACTGATTACCCGTCTTATTATATAACAACTGATTACCTGTCTTATTATATAACAACTGATTACCTGTCTTATTATATAACACCTGATTACCTGTCTTATTATATAACACCTGATTACCTGTTTTATTATAAACAACTGATTACCTGTCTTATTATATAACACGTGATTACCCGTCTTATCATATAACAACTGATTACCTGTCTTAGTATATAACACCTGATTACCTGTCTTATTATATAACAACTGATTACCTGTCTTATTATATAACACCTGATTACCTGTCTTATTATATAAAACCTGATTACCTGTCTTATTATTAACAACTGATTACCTGTCTTAGTATTAACAAATGATTACCTTTCTTAGTATATAACACCTGATTACCTGTCTTATTATATAACAACTGATTACCTGTCTTACTATATAACAACTGATTACCAGTCTTATTATTTAACACCTGATTACCTGTCTTATTATATAACACCTGATTACCTGTCTTAGTATTAACAACTGATTACCGGTCTTATTATATAACAACTGATTACCTGTCTTATTATATAACAACTGATTACCTGTCTTATTATATAACAACTGATTACCTGTCTTATTATTTAACACCTGATTACCTGTCTTATTATATAACAACTGATTACCTGTCTTATTATTTAACACCTGATTACCTGTCTTAGTATTAACAACTGATTACCTGTCTTAGTATTAACAACTGATTACCTGTCTTAATATTAACACCTGGTTACCTGTCTTATTATATAACACCTGATCACCTGTCTTATTATATAACACCTGATTACATGTCTTATTATCTAACACCTGATTACCTGTCTGAGTATCAACACCTGATTACCTGTCTTATTATATAACACCTGATTACCGGTCTTAGTATATAACACCTGATTACCTGTCTTATTATATAACAACTGATTACCTGTCTTATTATATAACAACAGATTACCTGTCTTATTATATAACACCTGATTACCTGTCTTATTATATAACAACATATTACCTGTCTTATTATATAACACCTGATTACCTGTTTTATTATAAACAACTGATTACCTGTCTTATTATATAACACCTGATTACCCGTCTTATTATATAACAACTGATTACCTGTCTTATTATATAACAACTGATTACCTGTCTTATTATATAACACCTGATTACCTGTCTTATTATATAACAACAGATTACCTGTCTTATTATATAACACCTGATTACCTGTCTTATTATTTAACACCTGATTACCTGTCTTAGTATTAACAACTGATTACCTGTCTTATTATCTAACAACTGATTACCTGTCTTATTATATAACAACTGGTTACCTGTCTTACTATATAACACCTGATTACCTGTCTTATTATGTAACACCTGATTACCTGTCTTATTATATAACACCTGATTACCTGTCTTATTATATAACACCTGATTACCTGTCTTATTATATAACAACTGATTACCCGTCTTATTATATAACAACTGATTACCTGTTTTATTATAAACAACTGATTACCTGTCTTAGTATATAACACCTGATTACCTGTCTTATTATATAACAACATATTACCTGTCTTATTATATAACACCTGATTACCTGTTTTATTATAAACAACTGATTACCTGTCTTATTATATAACACCTGATTACCCGTCTTATTATATAACAACTGATTACCTGTCTTATTATATAACAACTGATTACCTGTCTTATTATATAACACCTGATTACCTGTCTTATTATATAACAACAGATTACCTGTCTTATTATATAACACCTGATTACCTGTTTTATTATAAACAACTGATTACCTGTCTTACTATATAACACCTGATTACCCGTCTTATTATATAACAACTGATTACCCGTCTTATCATATAACACCTGATTACCTGTCTTAGTATATAACACCTGATTACCTGTCTTATTATATAACAACTGATTACCTGTCTTATTATATAACAACTGATTACCTGTCTTATTATATAACACCTGATTACCTGTCTTATTATATAACACCTGATTACCTGTCTTATTATATAACACCTGATTACCTGTTTTATTATAAACAACTGATTACCTGTCTTATTATACAACACCTGATTACCTGTCTTATTATATAACAACTGATTACCTGTCTTAGTATTAACAACTGATTACCTGTTTGGTTGTATATCTACACTTATTCGTCACATTAAATCGTAAATTGGCATCACAAATTCCAATTTAACCTCATATATCATTTTAATAAGTACAATTCTTGTGTCAGTAATAACAGCGTAATCTTTAATCGTTTCCTAACACCACTATAAGTAGTAATCACGGGATCCGTCTGGGTTTGTCAAGCCCACAATTAGTACGTGCCTAGAACTTGTTACACTTGACTCCCTATCTACAGGGAACGTTATCGCGCAGTTTACCGTAGAAACGCCGTCCTCGCAGTAAAATCGGACATCAGGGATATCCGGTGCCTTGGACAGACTAAATTCATTGACGTGGTATCAATTTTATTCATGCAATTTAGGGCATGGACAAGAAATGTTCGTCTGATGTTGGACTTTTATTGGGAGAATGTCTTTGATGTTGGATAGGATATTTGTCAATGAAGATGTACGATTTATTTGGTTAGATTTTGATCTATTATCGATAAAATCAAATTTTATGTAAGGAGCAGATGACTATGGAAATATCTGATGGAAAACATCTACATCACAGATACATATATATATGTATCAATCAATCTCGTCCGAACGTCAACAAGTGCGACTGTCTGAGAGTTTCTATTAGTCATATTGGCTTTACCGGTACAATAAACATTGCTGTTAGTGTATTACTAGATACTGTACACGTATTGATGTTAATGTTTTATATAGATACTGTACAAGTATTGATGTCAATGTATTTATATAAATACTGTACAAGTAATGATGTTAATGTATTTATATACATACTGTACAAGTATTGAAGTTAATGTATTTATATAAATACTGTACAAGTATTGATGTTAATGTATTTATATAAATACTGTACACGTATTGATGTTAATGTATTTATATAGATACTGTACAAGTATTGATGTTAATGTATTTATATAGATACTGTACAAGTATTGATGTTAATGTATTTATATAGATACTGTACAGGTATTGATGTTAATGTATTTATATAAATACTGTACAAGTATTGATGTTAGTGTATTTATATAGATACTGTACAAGTATTGATGTTAATGTATTTATATAGATACTGTACAAATACTGATGTCAATGTTTTATATAGATACTGTACAAATACTGATGTTAATGTTTTATATAGATACTGTACAAATACTGATGTCAATGTTTTATATAGATACTGTACAAGTATTGATGTCAATGTATTTATATAGATACTGTACAAGTATTGATGTTAATGTATTTATATAGATACTGTACAAATACTGATGTCAATGTTTTATATAGATACTGTACAAATACTGATGTTAATGTTTTATATAGATACTGTACAAGTATTGAAGTTAAAACGATTGGTGTAGTATATATACACTTCCTTTTACAGTAAGTAAAAACTCACGATTACACTGGTTGCAATTTAGAATATCACATCATATCTTAACAACTAATTCATTTCTTTTCAAGGCTAAACTAACAAACAATCCATTCTGTAACTTTTGTAACTCAGAAATTGAATCAATTGTTCACCTTTTTTGGGAGTGTGACCAAGTTCAGAATCTTCTTGAAGGTCTAGATATATTATTAGATGCATTATTTATTCCCTTTAGACTAAATAAAAAAACAATGCTTTTTGGTAAATATGATGGTGATTATAAAAATCCATCCTTTAAAGTAGATAATCAAATTATTTTGATTATAAAACAATACATATACAGAAACAGATGTCTGCATAAATCTTTAAATATCAACTTTTTACTCTATTGTATCTATGATCATTATAAAGTCAGAAAATTGTGTAGCTCTAAAAAAGGGGAAAAAGAAAAAACAAATGTTTGGCTGAATGGAGAAAATGGGATAAACTTTTGCAGATTATGGAATAATACTTTTTTAATCTGTTTTATTGACTTATACATTACACATTTATTTGTATTAAATATTGATAATCGCATACATGTGGTACCTTCTTCTTTTGCTGGAATCCCAGTGTCTGACAATTGCAGTAAATATATATAATTGAGTTAATCTACATTTTTTAGTAACAAGTCTACCACCCAGTCCTTTCCTCTTTTGGCATAAATTGTGTAAAGTATGATATTTATTTTTTTTCTTTTGTACTCTCTTTGAATAAAAATACTTTAAAATATTACAAACTACTCCCTTCCTTTTCTTCTTCTCCTTCCTTTCTTTCTTCCACCTTTCATCCATCTTCTCTTCCTTCTCCTTCCTTTCTTCTTCATCTTTATATATGTCTGTATATGTCTATATGGATTTTTGTCGTTTTGTTCAAGATTAAATAATATAAATGCTATGATTTGTATCTTGTCCACGTGTATCTGTGTTTGTTTTTATCTTATACCATTGATGTTAGGTGTGTATGTATGTTAGGATGAGAGGGTGAAACCATATGACGTTAAATACGAAAGGTTTTGTAAGAATATATAGTGTACATGTGAAAGCTGAACAATTGAGTGAATAGATGCAATATATGTACATAAATTTGAATGTCAAAAGATAGAATGTAGAGTGAGTGAGTAAGTATGTAAATGTTTCCGAAGTAAAATATATATATGTACCTATGTATAATATGCCTTGGAAAAATAAAACAAATATAATAAAAAAAATAATTGAAGTTAATGTATTTATATAGATACTGTACAAGTATTGAAGTTAATGTATTTATATAGATACTGTACAAATATTGATGTTAGTGTATTTATATAGATACTGTACAAGTATTGATGTTTATGTGTTTATATAGATACTGTACAGGTATTGATGTTAATGTATTTATATAGATACTGTAAAGGTACAAGTATTGATGTTAATGTATTTATATAGATACTGTACAGGTATTGATGTTAATGTATTTATATAGATACTGTACAAATATTGATGTTAATGTATTGATATAAATACTGTATACGTATTGATGTTAATGTATTTATATAAATACTGTACAAGTATTGATGTTAATGTATTTATATAGATACTGTACAAGTATTGATGTTTATGTGTTTATATAGATACTGTACAGGTATTGATGTTAATGTATTTATATAGATACTGTACAAATATTGATGTTAATGTATTTATATAGATACTGTACAGGTATTGATGTTAATGTATTTATATAGATACTGTACAAATATTGATGTTAATGTATTGATATAGATACTGTACAAGTATTTATGTTAATGTATTTATATAGATACTGTACAAGTATTGATGTTAGTGTATTTATATAGATACTGTACAAATATTGATGTCAATGTATTTATATAGATACTGTATACGTATTGATGTTAATGTATTGATATAGATACTGTACAAGTATTGATGTTAATGTATTTATATAGATACTGTACAAATATTGATGTAATGTATTGATATAGATACTGTACAAGTACTGATGTTAGTGTATTGATATAGATACTGTACAAATATTGATGTTAATGTATTTATATAAATACTGTACAAATATTGATGTTAATGTTTTATATAGATACTGTACAAGTATTGATGTTAGTGTATTTATATAGATACTGTACAAGTATTGATGTCAATGTATTTATATAGATACTGTACAAGTACTGATGTTTATGTGTTTATATAGAAACTACAAGTATTGAAGTTAATGTATTTATATAGTACTGTACATGTATTAATACTAATATGTTTATATAGATACTGTACAAGTATTGATGTCAATGTATTTATATAGATACTGTACAGGTATTGATGTTAATGTATTTATATAGATACTGTACAAATATTGATGTTAATGTATTTATATAGATACTGTACAAATATTGATGTTAATGTATTTATATAGATACTGTACAAATATTGATGTCAATGTATTGATATAGATACTGTACAAGTATTGATGTTAATGTATTTATATAGATACTGTACAAATATTGATGTAATGTATTTATATATATACTGTACAAATACTGATGTTAATGTATTTATATAGATACTGTAAAGGTACAAGTATTGATGTTAATGTATTTATATAGATACTGTACAAGTATTGATGTTAATGTATTTATATAGATACTGTACAAGTATTGATGTTAATGTATTTATATAGATACTGTACAAATACTGATGTTAATGTATTTATATAGATACTGTAAAGGTACAGGTATTGATGTTAATGTATTTATATAGATACTGTATACGTATCGATGTTAATGTATTTATATAGATACTGTATACGTATTGATGTTAATGTATTTATATAGATACTGTACAGGTATTGATGTTAATGTATTTATATAGATACTGTATACGTATCGATGTTAATGTATTTATATAGATACTGTATACGTATTGATGTTAATGTATTTATATAGATACTGTACAAGTATTGAAGTTAAAACGATTGGTGTAGTATATATACACTTCCTTTTACAGTAAGTAAAAACTCACGATTACACTGGTTGCAATTTAGAATATCACATCATATCTTAACAACTAATTCATTTCTTTTCAAGGCTAAACTAACAAACAATCCATTCTGTAACTTTTGTAACTCAGAAATTGAATCAATTGTTCACCTTTTTTGGGAGTGTGACCAAGTTCAGAATCTTCTTGAAGGTCTAGATATATTATTAGATGCATTATTTATTCCCTTTAGACTAAATAAAAAAACAATGCTTTTCGGTAAATATGATGGTGATTATAAAAATCCATCCTTTAAAGTAGATAATCAAATTATTTTGATTATAAAACAATACATATACAGAAACAGATGTCTGCATAAATCTTTAAATATCAACTTTTTACTCTATTGTATCTATGATCATTATAAAGTCAGAAAATTGTGTAGCTCTAAAAAAGGGGAAAAAGAAAAAACAAATGTTTGGCTGAATGGAGAAAATGGGATAAACTTTTGCAGATTATGGAATAATACTTTTTTAATCTGTTTTATTGACTTATACATTACACATTTATTTGTATTAAATATTAATAATCGCATACATGTGGTACCTTCTTCTTTTGCTGGAATCCCAGTGTCTGACAATTGCAGTAAATATATATAATTGAGTTAATCTACATTTTTTAGTAACAAGTCTACCACCCAGTCCTTTCCTCTTTTGGCATAAATTGTGTAAAGTATGATATTTATTTTTTTTCTTTTGTACTCTCTTTGAATAAAAATACTTTAAAATATTACAAACTACTCCCTTCCTTTTCTTCTTCTCCTTCCTTTCTTTCTTCCACCTTTCATCCATCTTCTCTTCCTTCTCCTTCCTTTCTTCTTCATCTTTATATATGTCTGTATATGTCTATATGGATTTTTGTCGTTTTGTTCAAGATTAAATAATATAAATGCTATGATTTGTATCCTGTCCACGTGTATCTGTGTTTGTTTTTATCTTATACCATTGATGTTAGGTGTGTATGTATGTTAGGGTGAGAGGGTGAAACCATATGACGTTAAATACGAAAGGTTTTGGAAGAATATATAGTGTACATGTGAAAGCTGAACAATTGAGTGAATAGATGCAATATATGTACATAAATTTGAATGTCAAAAGATAGAATGTAGAGTGAGTGAGTAAGTATGTAAATGTTTCCGAAGTAAAATATATATATGTACCTATGTATAATATGCCTTGGAAAAATAAAACAAATATAATAAAAAAAATAATTGAAGTTAATGTATTTATATAGATACTGTACAAGTATTGAAGTTAATGTATTTATATAGATACTGTACAAATATTGATGTTAGTGTATTTATATAGATACTGTACAAGTATTGATGTTTATGTGTTTATATAGATACTGTACAGGTATTGATGTTAATGTATTTATATAGATACTGTAAAGGTACAAGTATTGATGTTAATGTATTTATATAGATACTGTACAGGTATTGATGTTAATGTATTTATATAGATACTGTACAAATATTGATGTTAATGTATTGATATAAATACTGTATACGTATTGATGTTAATGTATTTATATAAATACTGTACAAGTATTGATGTTAATGTATTTATATAGATACTGTACAAGTATTGATGTTTATGTGTTTATATAGATACTGTACAGGTATTGATGTTAATGTATTTATATAGATACTGTACAAATATTGATGTTAATGTATTTATATAGATACTGTACAGGTATTGATGTTAATGTATTTATATAGATACTGTACAAATATTGATGTTAATGTATTGATATAGATACTGTACAAGTATTTATGTTAATGTATTTATATAGATACTGTACAAGTATTGATGTTAGTGTATTTATATAGATACTGTACAAATATTGATGTCAATGTATTTATATAGATACTGTATACGTATTGATGTTAATGTATTGATATAGATACTGTACAAGTATTGATGTTAATGTATTTATATAGATACTGTACAAATATTGATGTAATGTATTGATATAGATACTGTACAAGTACTGATGTTAGTGTATTTATATAGATACTGTACAAATATTGATGTTAATGTATTTATATAAATACTGTACAAATATTGATGTTAATGTTTTATATAGATACTGTACAAGTATTGATGTTAGTGTATTTATATAGATACTGTACAAGTATTGATGTCAATGTATTTATATAGATACTGTACAAGTACTGATGTTTATGTGTTTATATAGAAACTACAAGTATTGAAGTTAATGTATTTATATAGTACTGTACATGTATTAATACTAATATGTTTATATAGATACTGTACAAGTATTGATGTCAATGTATTTATATAGATACTGTACAGGTATTGATGTTAATGTATTTATATAGATACTGTACAAATATTGATGTTAATGTATTTATATAGATACTGTACAAATATTGATGTTAATGTATTTATATAGATACTGTACAAATATTGATGTTAATGTATTTATATAGATACTGTACAAATATTGATGTCAATGTATTGATATAGATACTGTACAAGTATTGATGTTAATGTATTTATATAGATACTGTACAAATATTGATGTAATGTATTTATATATATACTGTACAAATACTGATGTTAATGTATTTATATAGATACTGTAAAGGTACAAGTATTGATGTTAATGTATTTATATAGATACTGTACAAGTATTGATGTTAATGTATTTATATAGATACTGTACAAGTATTGATGTTAATGTATTTATATAGATACTGTACAAGTATTGATGTTAATGTATTTATATAGATACTGTACAAGTATTGATGTCAATGTATTTATATAGATACTGTAAAGGTACAGGTATTGATGTTAATGTATTTATATAGATACTGTATACGTATCGATGTTAATGTATTTATATAGATACTGTATACGTATTGATGTTAATGTATTTATATAGATACTGTACAGGTATTGATGTTAATGTATTTATATAGATACTGTATACGTATCGATGTTAATGTATTTATATAGATACTGTATACGTATTGATGTTAATGTATTTATATAGATACTGTACAAGTATTGAAGTTAAAACGATTGGTGTAGTATATATACACTTCCTTTTACAGTAAGTAAAAACTCACGATTACACTGGTTGCAATTTAGAATATCACATCATATCTTAACAACTAATTCATTTCTTTTCAAGGCTAAACTAACAAACAATCCATTCTGTAACTTTTGTAACTCAGAAATTGAATCAATTGTTCACCTTTTTTGGGAGTGTGACCAAGTTCAGAATCTTCTTGAAGGTCTAGATATATTATTAGATGCATTATTTATTCCCTTTAGACTAAATAAAAAAACAATGCTTTTCGGTAAATATGATGGTGATTATAAAAATCCATCCTTTAAAGTAGATAATCAAATTATTTTGATTATAAAACAATACATATACAGAAACAGATGTCTGCATAAATCTTTAAATATCAACTTTTTACTCTATTGTATCTATGATCATTATAAAGTCAGAAAATTGTGTAGCTCTAAAAAAGGGGAAAAAGAAAAAACAAATGTTTGGCTGAATGGAGAAAATGGGATAAACTTTTGCAGATTATGGAATAATACTTTTTTAATCTGTTTTATTGACTTATACATTACACATTTATTTGTATTAAATATTAATAATCGCATACATGTGGTACCTTCTTCTTTTGCTGGAATCCCAGTGTCTGACAATTGCAGTAAATATATATAATTGAGTTAATCTACATTTTTTAGTAACAAGTCTACCACCCAGTCCTTTCCTCTTTTGGCATAAATTGTGTAAAGTATGATATTTATTTTTTTTCTTTTGTACTCTCTTTGAATAAAAATACTTTAAAATATTACAAACTACTCCCTTCCTTTTCTTCTTCTCCTTCCTTTCTTTCTTCCACCTTTCATCCATCTTCTCTTCCTTCTCCTTCCTTTCTTCTTCATCTTTATATATGTCTGTATATGTCTATATGGATTTTTGTCGTTTTGTTCAAGATTAAATAATATAAATGTTATGATTTGTATCCTGTCCACGTGTATCTGTGTTTGTTTTTATCTTATACCATTGATGTTAGGTGTGTATGTTTGTTAGGGTGAGAGGGTGAAACCATATGACGTTAAATATGAAAGGTTTTGGAAGAATATATAGTGTACATGTGAAAGCTGAACAATTGAGTGAATAGATGCAATATATGTACATAAATTTGAATGTCAAAAGATAGAATGTAGAGTGAGTGAGTAAGTATGTAAATGTTTCCGAAGTAAAATATATATATGTACCTATGTATAATATGCCTTGGAAAAATAAAACAAATATAATAAAAAAAATAATTGAAGTTAATGTATTTATATAGATACTGTACAAGTATTGAAGTTAATGTATTTATATAGATACTGTACAAATATTGATGTTAGTGTATTTATATAGATACTGTACAAGTATTGATGTTTATGTGTTTATATAGATACTGTACAGGTATTGATGTTAATGTATTTATATAGATACTGTAAAGGTACAAGTATTGATGTTAATGTATTTATATAGATACTGTACAGGTATTGATGTTAATGTATTTATATAGATACTGTACAAATATTGATGTTAATGTATTGATATAAATACTGTATACGTATTGATGTTAATGTATTTATATAAATACTGTACAAGTATTGATGTTAATGTATTTATATAGATACTGTACAAATATTGATGTTTATGTGTTTATATAGATACTGTACAGGTATTGATGTTAATGTATTTATATAGATACTGTACAAATATTGATGTTAATGTATTTATATAGATACTGTACAGGTATTGATGTTAATGTATTTATATAGATACTGTACAAATATTGATGTTAATGTATTGATATAGATACTGTTCAAGTATTGATGTTAATAAATTGATATAAATACTGTACAAGTACTGATGTTTATGTGTTTATATAGAAACTACAAGTATTGAAGTTAATGTATTTATATAGTACTGTACATGTATTAATACTAATATGTTTATATAGATACTGTACAGGTATTGATGTTAATGTATTTATATAGATACTGTACAGGTATTGATGTTAATGTATTTATATAGATACTGTACAAATATTGATGTTAATGTATTTATATAAATACTGTACAAGTATTGATGTCAATGTATTTATATATATACTGTACAAGTATTTATGTTAATGTATTTATATAGATACTGTACAAGTATTGATGTTAGTGTATTTATATAGATACTGTACAAATATTGATGTTAGTGTATTTATATAGATACTGTACAAGTATTGATGTCAATGTATTTATATAGATACTGTACAAATATTGATGTTAGTGTATTTATATAGATACTGTACAAATATTGATGTCAATGTATTTATATAGATACTGTACAAATATTGATGTTAGTGTATTTATATAGATACTGTACAAGTATTGATGTTAATGTATTTATATAGATACTGTACAAATATTGATGTCAATGTATTTATATAGATACTGTACAAGTATTGATGTAGTGTATTTATATAGATACTGTACAAGTATTGATGTCAATGTATTTATATAGATACTGTACAAATACTGATGTTAATGTATTTATATTATTATATGATATTAGTATCGTACCGCCCTACATATTCCTATGGATGTGTTTACAGATGTTTGTGTATTTGATATTGTGATTAACATTTTAATATTTCACGTTAATAGCGTCATTTTCACAACTTTGTTATTTTCATTAGTTATTCACACGTTCTCTACGACAAACATACTACCAGTCACTTAAGATGGCAGCGTGTTTAAATCTCGCGTTATCTAGAGTCAGTACGAGATTTCCTGACATACCGCCTATAAACAGAAGAGTTTAGCTGAAGTAATCCAATACGTAGATATGATGGTACACGTCAGTTTTATTTTGTCTGAGCGATGTAGTAAGAGACCTATACAATGTATTTCTGTTTTGACGGCGTGCCGACCATTCTTAGGTAATTCTAACTGGTTTATATCTATAAGTTCGGTGTTACATTACTCGCGTTCTACCGTAACCTATTTCTATTTACGTTATATCAAGTCCCGGTGTAATCAGACAGTATGTTGGCAATGTGTCTAATATAGCGAAAAACAAATCAAATCAATTCCAGAGTCGTCATGACTTTATCAGATTATATTCCATCAATACTTCTAACTAACTACAGATTTTTATATATATGAGAACCGAGGACATTATCCTAAATGTACTACCGAATAACATATCAGCAGAGAAAAAAAACACGCATGTACTTATAAGGAATGTATAGATTCTGTGATCATGTCTATTACTCTAGACTTTATTTAGCTAAGGTTTGACCTCGTTATGTGGACTTTATTTAGCTAAGGTTTGACCTCGTTACGTGGACTTTATTTAGCTAAGGTTTGACCTCGTTACGTGGACTTTATTTAGCTAAGGTTTGACCTCGTTATGTGGACTTTATTTAGCTAAGGTTTGACCTCGTTACGTGGACTTTATTTAGCTAAGGTTTGACCTCGTTACGTGGACTTTATTTAGCTAAGGTTTGACCTCGTTACGTGGATTTTCTTTAGCTAAGGTTTGACCTCGTTACGTGGATTTTCTTTAGCTAAGTTTTGGTCCTCGTTACGTGGACCTTCTCTAGCTAAGGTTTGGTCCTCGTTACGTGGACTTTCTTAAGCTAAGGTTTGACCTCGTTACATGGACTTTCTTTAGCTAAGGTTCGACCTTGTTACGTGGACTTTCTTTAGCTAATGTTTGGCCCTCGTTACGTGGACTTTCTTTAGCTAAGGTTTGGCCCTCGTTACGTAGATTTTCTTTAGCTAAGGTTTGGCCCTTGTTACGTGGACTTTCTTTAGCTAAGGTTCGGCCCTCGTTACGTGGACTTTCTTTAGCTAAGGTGTGGCCCTTTTTACGTGGACAGTAGGAAAACTCATCCAACTTGAACATTTAGTGATACGTTATTCAGGGTCGAAAACTGTAATAAAACACACGATATGTTTAGTATATAATGGAAATGTCCTTGATGTTAGGTTCCATGGTGGGTAATACGATAAACGTCATCAGTAATACGATAAACGTCATCAGTAATACGATAAACGTCAACAGTAATACGATAAACGTCATCAGTAATACGATAAACGTCAACAGTAATAACGATAAACATCATCAGCAATTACGATAAACGTCATCAGTAATTACGATAAACGTCATCAGTAATTACGATAAACATCATCAGTAATAACGATAAACATCATCAGTAATTACGATAAACATCATCAGTTAATACGATCAACGTCATCAGTTATTACGATAAACATCATCAGTAATTACGATAAACGTCTTCAGTAATTACGATAAACATCATCAGTAATAACGATAAACATCATCAGTAATTACGATAAACATCATCAGTAATTACGATAAACGTCATCAGTTATTATGATAAACGTCATCAGTTATTACGATCAACGTCATCAGTTATTACGATAAACATCATCAGTAATTACGATAAACGTCTTCAGTAATTACGATAAACATCATCAGTAATTACGATAAACGTCATCAGTACTTACGATAAACATCATCAGTTATTACGATAAACATCATCAGTTATTACGATAAATATCATCAGTAATTACGATAAACGTCTTCAGTAATTACGATAAACATCATCAGTAATTACGATAAACATCATCAGTAATTACGATAAACGTCATCAGTTATTACGATAAACGTCATCAGTTATTACGATCAACGTCATCAGTTATTACGATAAACATCATCAGTAATTACGATAAACGTCAACAGTAATACGATAAACGTCATCAGTAATACGATAAACGTCAACAGTAATTACGATAAACGTCATCAGTAATACGATAAACGTCAACAGTAATTACGATAAACATCATCAGCAATTACGATAAACGTCATCAGTAATTACGATAAACGTCATCAGTAACTACGATAAACGTCATCAGTAATACGATAAACGTCAACAGTAATAACGATAAACGTCATCAGTAATACGATAAACGTCAACAGTAATTACGATAAACATCATCAGCAATTACGATAAACGTCATCAGTAATTACGATAAACGTCATCAGTAACTACGATAAACATCATCAGTAATAACGATAAACATCATCAGTAATTACGATAAACATCATCAGTTAATACGATCAACGTCATCAGTTATTACGATAAACATCATCAGTAATTACGATAAACATCATCAGCAATTACGATAAACGTCATCAGTAATTACGATAAACGTCATCAGTAACTACGATAAACATCATCAGTAATAACGATAAACATCATCAGTAATTACGATAAACATCATCAGTTAATACGATCAACGTCATCAGTTATTACGATAAACATCATCAGTAATTACGATAAACGTCTGCAGTAGTTACGATAAACATCATCAGTAATAACGATAAACATCATCAGTAATAACGATAAACATCATCAGTAATTACGATAAACATCATCAGTAATTACGATAAACGTCATCAGTTATTACGATAAACGTCATCAGTTATTACGATCAACATCATCAGTTATTACGATAACATCATCAGTAATTACGATAAACGTCTTCAGTAATTACGATAAACATCATCAGTAATTACGATAAACGTCATCAGTTATTACGATAAACGCCATCAGTTATTACGATCAACGTCATCAGTTATTACGATAAACATCATCAGTAATTACGATAAACGTCTTCAGTAATTACGATAAACATCATCAGTAATTACGATAAACGTCATCAGTACTTACGATAAACATCATCAGTTATTACGATAAACATCATCAGTTATTACGATCAACATCATCAGTAATTACGATAAACGTCTTCAGTAATTACGATAAACATCATCAGTAATTACGATAAACATCATCAGTAATTACGATAAACATCATCAGTAATTACGACAAACATCATCAGTAATTACGATAAACGTCTTCAGTAATTACGATAAACATCATCAGTAATTACGACAAACATCATCAGTAATTACGACAAACATCATCAGTTATTACGATAAACGTCTTCAGTAATTACGATAAACGTCTTCAGTAATTACGATAAACGTCATCAGTAATTACGATAAACATCATCAGTAATTACGATAAACATCATCAGTTATTACGATAAACATCATCAGTAATTACGATAAACGTCTTCAGTAATTACGATAAACATCATCAGTAATTACGATAAACATCATCAGTAATTACGATAAACATCATCAGTTATTTCGATAAACGTCTTCAGTAATTACGATACACATCATCAGTAATTACGATAAACGTCATCAGTAATTGTTTTCTTTGTAAAGACAAAGCAGTCTGGAATCTGTGAGAATCTGAAAAATATGTTAAAGTTAAATACATATCGTGATAATTTGGCTAAAATCGATATAATATCCATAAGGAAATAGTCAAAATACCGTAATATTCGTATATTATATCTGCCCTCCGCAATCTGGTCTATACAAGTAAAATGGGAAGATCGACAGCGAGGAGATATTGGCGATTTGGTATTGATTGGGATATACACCTCTTGTCCTTGGCCATTATAAAGCTTCATTGTATAAATCTAAATGTATAAAGTATCAACACTAAACTTTAATTGCCGCGGATAATTAAGAAAACAGCTTATTAACATCAAGGTAATGTAACAGGTGTTCGACTTCTCCAGATATTCAAGAGACGCCTTTTATGTTTTTATTTACATTAATATCACCATTAATGAGATATTAATGTATGAATCAAGGCCAGTGTGGAAATGCATAAGGATGAATAATTTGCAGTCAATTACATAATTGTACATCCGGCTTCTCTATCATTAGAATTCAGAACCCAACTTGGCACAAATCATTGTAGCATGTACAACGTATTACAAAACCGCGCATCGGTTATGATAAGAGTCCTTTTTTTGTTGGATAGCTCCATGTATCAAGGCTAGTTCTTATAATTTACTATATACAATCCATGTGGATATCTACCTTTTTCTCTTAGAAATTATCGTGCCGCTGTATCATCCAATCAAAAGCGACGTTACAAACAGTGACGTCATGCATTACGTTATTGGCTGATAACATAAGTTTTTAAGCCAATGGAACAGCTTGTTACAAGCAAGAATAAATTATTGCAGATGCGTCAAAAGCTGGAGAAGCTAATTTAATTCTTACAAAGATTTTATTGTATTCAATATAACACATGAATGTTCTCATTTCGATACGAAGATTATTGTTAGGACGGAAGATATATGCTATTCCTTCTTGGCTGTCCTCTTTGAAGGCAAAATTGGAAGCAAACGTGATGTGACGATAGAGGGATTCTTATCTAAAATTGAATAAAATTTTACAAATAAATGACTCCAGTCCATTAAAAAAAAGTTATCGTTTTAATTCGGAGACAGGATCATACCTTATTCATTACAATTAACCATATTGATTCTTGTAATTGCAATTAAAGGGTTGTATAAGACAAAGATTTTAACACCTTTCAATACAAAAACGGTAAAACGAAAACATATAATATATATAGGGCAAGATATTAAAGATACCTTGACGATGGCATCCGGTTTGTAAATCAAAGTCAAATTCATGTGATGTAAAGTTCCTAAAATGAGAATACATTTTGTTTTTATGGACATTGTGATACTGTATGTCATATCCAAGGTCATGTTCTCAAAATAAGAAATGGGGTACTGATAACGAAAGCACCGGGTATATGAATGATTAACGATTGTGTTTAAGTCGATCCTTCATGCTCTTTAATGATTTACTTATCTAGTATATTGTCTTTGGGGCCGCGGTGGCCGAGTGGTTAAGGTGTCCCGACACTTTATCACTAGCCCTCCACCTCTGGGTTGCGAGTTCGAAACCTACATGGGGCAGTTACCAGGTACTGACCGTAGGCCGGCGGTTTTGCTCCGGGTACTCCGCCTTTCCTCCACCTCCAAATCTTGCACGTCCTTAAATGACCCTGGCTGTTAATAGGACGTTAAACAAAATAAACCAAACCAAACCCGATTATTGAGGGGCGGTTGAGGTTATATCAGACTAAAGAACATCATATTAGTTCCAAATATTTCTCGTTTTATCAATGCATTAGCAGTGCTTGTGTTAGATGGAGAACACAGTTTACCCAAAGGACTGTCTGACAAGCCTGTGATATTAGACAGAGGAACAACAGTCAGATTTGTAACAGACCACCTTTCCAGGACATGTGCGTGAGCCCTTCTCCGGAGTCATTGATTTATCCGAGAAGTTTTTGCATTTTTACATTGTGTACAGTCGTGGAGAGATGGGTATGAATAAATCAACGAAAAAGAGCAGAAAAAGTGCGAAAAAGTACAAATCACTGATAGGCTGACTGGGTAGAGGAGTGCTCGACATGGAACGTATGGCTAGAGAGAGAGAACTCCCTACCACGCATCTGTCGGCGAGGCCAACATACTGACAAGTGTACAGCAATTCCACGGTGTTCGGGAAGATGCATAGTAATTTGATGGGTGACATGCTCTGTTTTTATCGAGGGATCAAGGTTACATTTCAATGCTCCATCACTTTTCCTCGCATTCATGTTGGATCTATCGGAAAATTAAGTTTTCCTTTATAGAATGTTTATGGAAATTTTGATAAAATATTTATTGGTTATTTAATTTATACCCGTACTGGGGAACCGCATTACTCCGTATATCTTGTTCCTCTCCTCGACTATATCGACCAACCAGGAAACAATTTAAACCATCCTCACGCGCCAGGACTAGTGGTCATATTTAACAAATACACGGAAACAACAGCTTGTTTTATTATCAATTATCGTAACCAACCTATTTCTTCATAACAAAGGTCGAGTAACGAGGAAAATAATTATCCATGAATCATTTAATTTTAGCACCAAACGTCTGACGGGATTTTTATTATCGTGGTAATGGAGTGATCTACGCCATTACGGAATATGTGTTTTACGTCACCAAGTATAGCGTATCACATGTAACCTTATCAGTAATATATTTTTTATTATTATTTAATGATAACATAATATAGTTTTCGTAGTTTCTCACGTACATTGTATGTGCAGTTGGCGATATATACATTACATCATCCTATATACAGACGTATACAATCTGTCATTAAAATACCCCGATTTGTTGATAACTATTAAATATTAGGAGAAAATACAGTCCTGTCGAGTGCCCCGACGAGAATCGAAGCCGGCTCTCGGGCGTGATAAGCCCCGGTTCTACCGCTTGAGCCAAAGAAGCATCCCCCGTCAGCTGAACGACAGACCCCGTATTTAACACCTTGTACAAGCCGCACGGACCCGCCACTTTTACACGTCTACACGTGTATTTCTTGAGATTTGCCCAATGCATGACCCCGGTATGTTGATAGGATATTGTCGTTGAATGACCCCGATGTTGTGATAGGATATCGTCGTTAAATGACCCCGATGTTGTGATAGAATATTGTCGTTGAATGACCCCGATGTGTTGATAGGATATTGTCGTTAAATGGCCCCGATGTGTTGATAGGATATTGTCGTTGAATGACCCCGATGTGTTGATAGGATATTGTCGTTGAATGACCCCGAGGTGTTGATAGAATATTGTCGTTGAATGACCCCGATGTTGTGATAGGATATTGTCGTTGAATGACCCCGATGTGTTGATAGAATATTGTCGTTGAATGACCCCGATGTGTTGATAGGATATTGTCGTTGAATGACCCCGATGTGTTGATAGGATATTGTCGTTGAATGACCCCGATGTGTTGATAGGATATTGTCGTTGAATGACCCGATGTGTTGATAGGATATTGTCGTTGAATGACCCCGATGTGTTGATAGGATATTGTCGTTGAATGACCCCGATGTGTTGATAGGATATTGTCGTTGAATGACCCCGATGTGTTGATAGGATATTGTCGTTGAATGACCCCGATGTGTTGATAGGATATTGTCGTTGAATGACCCCGATGTGTTGATAGGATATTGTCGTTGAATGACCCCGATGTGTTGATAGGATATTGTCGTTGAATGACCCCGATGTGTTGATAGGATATTGTCGTTGAATGACCCCGATGTTGTGATAGGATATTGTCGTTGAATGACCCCGATGTTGTGATAGGATATTGTCGTTGAATGACCCCGATGTGTTGATAGGATATTGTCGTTGAATGACCCCGATGTGTTGATAGGATATTGTCGTTGAATGACCCCGATGTGTTGATAGAATATTGTCGTTGAATGACCCCGATGTGTTGATAGGATATTGCCGTTGAATGACCCCGATATGTTGATAGGATATTGTCGTTGAATGACCCCGATGTTGTGATAGGATATTGTCGTTGAATGACCCCGATGTGTTGATAGGATATTGTCGTTGAATGACCCCGATGTGTTGATAGGATATTGTCGTTGAATGACCCCGATTTTGTGATAGGATATTGTCGTTGAATGACCCCGATGTGTTGATAGGATATTGTCGTTGAATGACCCCGATGTGTTGATAGGATATTGTCGTTGAATGACCCCGGTATGTTGATAGGATATTGTCGTTGAATGACCCCGATGTTGTGATAGGATATTGTCGTTGAATGACCCCGATGTTGTGATAGGATATTGTCGTTGAATGACCCCGATGTGTTGATAGGATATTGTCGTTGAATGACCCCGATGTGTTGATAGGATATTGTCGTTGAATGACCCCGGTATGTTGATAGGATATTGTCGTTGAATGACCCCGATGTTGTGATAGGATATTGTCGTTAAATGACCCCGATGTGTTGATAGGATATTGTCGTTGAATGACCCCGATGTGTTGATAGAATATTGTCGTTGAATGACCTCGATGTGTTGATAGGATATTGTCGTTAAATGACCCCGATGTTGTGATAGGATATTATCGTTAAATGACCCCGATGTGTTGATAGAATATTGTCGTTGAATGACCCCGATGTGTTGATAGGATGTTGTCGTTGAATGACCCCGATATGTTGATAGAATGTTGTCGTTGAATGACCCCGATGTGTTGATAGGATATTGTCGTTGAATGACCTCGATGTGTTGATAGGATATTGTCGTTGAATGACCCCGATGTGTTGATAGGATATTGTCGTTGAATGACCTCGATGTGTTGATAGGATATTTTCGTTGAATGACCCCGATGTTGTGATAGGATATTGTCGTTGAATGACCCCGATGTTGTAATAGGATATTGTCGTTGAATGACCCCGATGTGTTGATAGGATATTGTCGTTGAATGACCCCGATGTTGTGATAGGATATTGTCGTTGAATGACCTCGATGTGTTGATAGGATATTGTCGTTGAATGACCCCGATGTGTTGATAGTTATTAAACTGTCGTTACAGATTGTTTATTTTTCTGATCATAGGTTGGTCAGTGATAGTTAAGGCATAGCTCGGATTTACTCGGATTTCTGTTTGATGTGATGTAATTGTTGGTGTTGGTGTTTACTATTAATTTTGTGAGGTCAAGTATAATCCGAAAATTATCTGGATATCTCGTATTTAATTAATCGGTCATTGCTTTAAACAGGGCAGTCGTTCTCCAAGTTTAAGGTTTAGAGCTAATTTGTACTAAGTGGGGCATATCTATAGAGATACAGTTTTTATTTCTCTAGAATTGCCGTCGGCTGTAACTTTTCATTATACAGATAATTTTTCACTTAAAATGTATTTCGGTCCATCTCCTACCAAGCATACTCAACATAACATGATTAGTTTTATCGATTCCCTGGATATATGAGCAAAGAATGCAAGCATATTTCTTATGGTGACACCTATATCATTTTCTTCTTTCTAAACGGAATTCCCGCAATATTTTCTACCGTCTTTTTAGAAGTTTTTAATATTTTACTTTCTCGTTGCTTGACTTTGTCCGGAAAAAAACGTGAAAGCCGTTTATAAGTTCGTACCTACATCTTAAAGACATCTTCCATGATACAATTTATTTTCTCTCAATTCTTAAATTTATTCTGTTGATATCTGAAATGAAATAAGCATTTGCCTGTAGGTTTATTCGGGGTACTTCTGCTTCTTTCGAGTATTTTCGTTGTCTATGCTTATTCATACCAATGTTGATGTCGCCAACTTTGGTTTGTGTTTCCCTCTCGTTCTCGAATAATGACGTCATTTCCGCCTGTATCACTTGGATCTCGGCTGTCTGTTGGGTTGTAAGTTTGGTCGGTATAGTGTAACCCAATATCGATACATCTTCCTTTAAAAACAATTGGGTTGCTTAATAATCATTTAGGAAATATTGCGTGACGAATATTCTCCATCTCTAAGACGATAAATGTGCTGTCAGACTGTTTCGGGCCAAGGTTTGTCATTCGAACAGGTTCGCCGTACTGGTTGACTGTCGCGTGCTGACGTTGGGATGGTCAGTGGTGTCGCGTGCTGACGTTGGGATGGTCAGTGGTGCCCCTGTCGTGTTCGGTCGTGTTATAGATTAACATGCTGCAGAGAAATACTGGTATTCTTTTATGATGACAAAACTGATAGATGAGGTCCAGTAGTCCTGACATAGCGGTGCGGGGGGTATCTGTCACAATATTGTCGCTGTTTTCGAGATGTCGCAATTATTCTGTGTTACTTTATACTGCAGTAAATTGAAATCCGAATAAAATCGATAAACTTTTCATATATATGGGAGTTATAGGACTATGATCAGAATTTCAGATTTAAATGTTACAATAGTTGGTTGAGGCGATAAATGGAGTCAGATCATAATTAAATACCACGTGACATGATAGTACAGGCCAGACTACTACTGAACCATGATACTGACATCAAAAGTCTAATAACGTAACGATATTATGTCGATGGTGTCATAACACTTCCACAGCTGACATTTAAAGGATAACCATACTGTATTTAAAATTCGTAAGGCATATCACGAGTACACTGTCATCAATTGGGGAAGACATTCATGATATGGTGTACCATGAAGGTCTTTATGGCGGTTTTTATGTCAACCCCACTTAGGCTAGCATAGCTTCTTTTTTTTATCTACATTTTGATATAGATTGTAGTTGGCAGTATTGTATGAGTGCAACTTCTTTGCAATCATGAGAAATAATTTCATTTTAATTTCATATACTTGTGGAGTTAGTCTTGATATATGTTGAGGGTATAAACTATATTTTTCTTCGGACAGATTTTTCATATCAATGCCTACATATTACACCAGTAGTTGAAAATTGTTGACTGTTGTCAATGCTGTTTTGTACTGTATCAGTCGCCAATATTATCAGGGCAGTTCGGTAGCCTTATCGGCGTTATACTCAGTAGCTTAAGTGACTACAATGAATATCCCTACGTAATAAAACAAGATTATTGTGATACGGACATAAATATGTCTGCAGATTTGTCGCCATCGGGACTCAGTACATCCGGGTCACTCAAGCGATATTAATCCCATGATTCCTCCGTTTTATCAGCAGACATGGTGGCGAATATCTATAGATTGGAAAAATATCGTGTACGACCCCTAATGACTGCCAGCACCGCCATTCATAACTCTTGCTATTGGCTGTATATATTAAACATTGGCATTGCTAAACCTTATGACCCGGTCCGCTGTTGGTTTGTATATTATTGGCGACCTTTCAGCGTTTGGCGGTGGTATCATTTCCGACATATGTAATAACCTAGAAGTGACAAAGCTGTTGTTTACTTTATGGTAACGTTTCAGGTGGGATTTGTCTGGGAAAGATTTACTATATCATAATTGATGTACAAATTGTAGGCAGAAAGTTGTAAATTCATATCGTGTGGTGTGGTTGGACGGACACCTAACTCTGCGCTATAATTTGTTAGTCATTAATGGGTCTCAGACAACCTAGGCCATTCTTCGTATGTTAGTTGTTACGGGTACTGGTTAACACTTATGGCGTATACAACTCACACGGGTTTGGAACAGTTTCCATCTGATGTTATTTAAATTGCATTGTCTATGTTCATTACCAAGGGATGAAAGCAGACATTTACAACAACATTTAATATAATTGTATGGGTATTGCATTTATAAAAGCCAGATATTGCATACATATGGCGATTCTGTGATTCCATGGAACACTGCTCTCAACAAACACAACAGTTACCTAGCACTGGGCCGGAGTATATGTAACTGCTCTCAACAAACACAACTGTTACCTAGTACTGGGCCGGAGTATATGTAACTGCTCTCAACAAACACGACTGTTACCTAGCACTGGGCCGGAGTATATGTAACTGCTCTCAACAAACACGACTGTTACCTAGCACTGGGCCGGGGTATATGTAACTGCTCTCAACAAGCACAACTGTTACCTAGCACTGGGCCGGAGTATATGTAACTGCTCTCAACAAACACGACTGTTACCTAGCACTGGGCCGGAGTATATGTAACTGCTCTCAACAAACACAACTGTTACCTAGCACTGGGCCGGAGTATATGTAACTGCTCTCAACAAACACAACTGTTACCTAGCACTGGGCCGGAGTATATGTAACTGCTCTCAACAAACACGACTGTTACCTAGCACTGGGCCGGCGTATATGTAACTGCTCTCAACAAACACAACTGTTACCTAGCACTGGGCCGGAGTATATGTAACTGCTCTCAACAAACACGACTGTTACCTAGCACTGGGCCGGGGTATATGTAACTGCTCTCAACAAACACGACTGTTACCTAGCACTGGGCCGGAGTATATGTAACTGCTCTCAACAAATACGACTGTTACCTAGCACTGGGCCGGGGTATATGTAACTGCTCTCAACAAACACAACTGTTACCTAGCACTGGGCCGGCGTATATGTAACTGCTCTCAACAAACACAACTGTTACCTAGCACTGGGCCGGAGTATATGTAACTGCTCTCAACAAACACAACTGTTACCTAGCACTGGGCCGGAGTATATGTAGTCTGTGTAGAGGACTCAGGTGGTCACTTGCTCTTTATCGATATTGGACCAAACATTAACGCAACAACCGATGACGTAACCCTGTGACGTATTGATAATCACCTAATGACACTAATACAATATTATTTGGCGAACGTGTATTCGTCCCCGTATTTGATTTTGATTTTGTGGATCGACTAAGTTGACTACGACCAGATGTGCCCGGATGTGGTGCCAGCACAAGTTGATAAGAGTCTTTACGGTAATCAGCTCGGGAGAAATGATTATACTTTTGTCAGCGGTATAAATTGACATCATTATACTCTATTTAGTATTGGGAATTACTGTAATGGGAGACAACTCTATAGTATGGACAAATACATTTTGTTCTTAGAAAACATTATCTAGATAGTAATGTTCCTCAACTCAGTTTATCTCCCGTAAATCAGAATGTTACTGTATTGCTGAAGCCCCGGAGACAATATTGTTGAATATCAAGTTCAAGGTCATTTCCATAGTAACAATATACACTGGCGGGAATACGAAGATATACTACATAGCGACAATTTTGGTATGATCTGATTTTGTTCACGTAATTATGGAAATGTGTACCAGATGCTTCTGAACAGCACAAATCGGGAAAATGATAAAACCACCATTCTGATAGTACTACAGGGGTATGGTTAGGACATCGTAAGGACTGTTATAGACGTGACACGCTTCTGTTTCATATAAATGTAAATAAACCGGACTACTCCATACCATGTACAGCTTAACGGGAAAATCTCTATTGATCGTCTGTATAAAGATAGATACACCAAAAACAGCTATTAATAAATCTCTATCAACTCCGGTGATTTGGGAATGACGAAATCACATTTTAATTATCGACGCACTACCGTACATGTATAGGAGTGTTGTGTGGTGCTGCGCCGTGAAGCTAACGAACCAGACACTACTATAATTCACACTAACATCCGGGTCCTAAACTGTTTCGACCAAATCCCAGTCGATTGTTTCGAGAACAGTAATTTTTGCCTAAATAGCGTAACACGGTTTAATGATATTCAGCTTTGTGATTTTCACTACCAAATCACACAGTTATCTTATTTTCCATCTATTTGGAACAGATCCCAAGTCGTTTGTAAATTTGAGTCGGAGCTGATCCGTTAATCGGCCCCGGAGATATGAATGTTAGGTAATTACCCATGGTACTTTGCTTTGCTGAGATCTCGTATCAAAACACTAGTCACGAGACTTAAAAGCAGCCATTCAGCAGAATAAATGAATAATATCATTTTGTCGTTCAATTGAAGATTTCCTTGCTTTATAAAATTAAACTTATGCTTTGGAATGGTAATTAGACACCGAAGCGTAAGGTCTGTGACGTAGGTCATTGCAAGTACGTTCACGAAAGGAAAGGCACGACGAATCTATTTTTCAAATTATGAACGGTTACAAAACTAACGAAACATGTTTATAAATTAACTTAGCGAATCGTGTATCACTTTCAAATCAAGGCTCGAAGGATAGACATCAATGTTAACATCTAACTCTACAATGACGCATTTCGACCTTTTGACCTTTGGCGCTTTGGCCATCCCCCAGGATAGATATTTCCAGAAGAAAATATATTCCGGACAATTAACTGTCCATTTAGATATTTTAAAATAAGATATTTCATCTAATGATATAGGTATTAGCAGTTGTCACATGGCGTTGTCACGTGACACACCCAAATGTCATTGATGTGTTGATTATGTTCCTATTTAGGTTATGGAGTAAATGTTCTCCGTATGATAATACGGACGTCCAGATTGATTGACATGTCGATCAGATTCTATCGAATTCTTGTCATGATATACGGCGGTTACATGTATTTCGACAGTGTCCCTCTGTCACCCTGTGTAATGTTTGTCCGATCGACAGATATTTTATCTGTGGTACCAAATCTGAGGTGCGACACATCAGTATACAAGGCATCTAGGCGATAGAGACATGTACCCCAGCTATTTCGATTAGTTATTTTATGACTAATGTGACAGGAAACTCAAAAGAAGATGTAGATATATCATGTAGCTTTATACGCCTGTTAAAAGGAACACAACACATTATGTCTAGTTTATGTCTGTACTTGTTGATTCCAACACTGTATATAACGAAACTCTCTCGAATGAAATCATAACTTTCTTATCCTGTCGACAATCTACTTTGACATCAGTTTCGCTCAGGTTTAAAGTAGTAACACTCGATATTGGTGGCTTGCTTGGCCAGCCAGCGGAAGGTTTGCTTACGGTGAGGAGTATTAGTGTTGTCGAGCGTACGCAGGGACGACGAACATCCGGACCCACCGGACACCCACCGTCGTAACTACTGCGGACCCTGTGTATTCCGTACTGTTGACGGAGTAAAACCTTTTAAACAAAAGTTGATAAAAATCCTCGGTTGTTGGGACCGAAACTTCTGTCTGTTACTGTGTTAGTTCACTGTTACCGCTACCTCAATTTATCGTCACCTTATCATTCCGGACACTTAGTATACCGGACAAAGTTGGAATATACGTATTAGAACCGGTTATTTGTCACATGGTGTGCGGGTGACACAGTACACTGACTACTCTGATATATACTATCATTTTACGTTGACGTTCAAAGTGAACTCTCCTTTCACAGGGACCTGCTTATACCATTTGTTGGCGGATTTTAAGAAACCATAATTTGAAATCGGATGTGCCACATTAACAGTGAAAGCTGATATTTATTCAACTTTTATTCTCCTGCATGACCGTATACAGTACAACCCCGCGTATCCAGAATGGCTTTTATTCCGACCGGTATTTAATGAGACTGTAAATTGTGAGCACAGGTTACGTCCTGGGCGGAATACCCGGATGTAAACATGTTTCCATGCCAACCACCTGGTAGCTACAGTAAGTTACCGGTTTTGTTGTTTATTTGTTTAGCTCTGTGCACGGAATGTCTACCCGACGAACAAAGACTGGTTGGCAAGCTTTTTAACAAACTCACGTACGACAACAGTGTTCGTCCCGTGTTCAACTCCTCAGAGAATGTCGTCGTCGGCTTCGGCTTCAGTCTTATACAGATTATGGACATGGTGAGTATCCATAGTTTGTTTCATTAGTTTCTGTAAACATTTATTAGCGTGTCGGTGAGTATTTCAGAATTTGAACTTATGTCTGTGTATTTAAGAAGTTATCATATTTTGTCAATTGATTTGGACGTATTTCAAGTCATTGAAGTTGTTTTTATTTTCAGAAGTGATCTGCATGTGAGTCAATATGTTTTGTTCAAGTGAAAAAACCACAGTTAACTGTGAATTAAGTCTCGATAGTTATATGACGAATGATGGACACTAGATTGTGTCATACAGCTGTTTCACTTCAGGACTCGTATTTTAAACTAAAGTATGGAAATCAAAACAGGCCAAGAGAAATATTGAAACATAGAAGGGGCGGTAATTATCCTTTACGTTTAACATTTCGCGCATTTAAGATATTATTATATTTTTATCAATTCAAAATGTATTTTCCTTATAAATCAAAACCAGAAGTGTTGTGTTCAGAGCAGAAGGTGTTGCATTTTATGCCGTTTTGAAAATAACAATCAAACAAAAACCTGATCTTCACACCAGCCAGTAATTAGTTTGGTTTTTACCGAGTCTAACCACCTGTATACGACTTTGCGATGTGTGCCTGTGCTTTAACGGCTCGCATGTAAGAACATTTATAGAACGCAGAATATTGAATCAAATTACACACCATGTGAAATTATATTAAATTAAATGATAACATGTCAAAAATTCAGATTTCATAAAATGGTTTATCGTCAGAGTCAAAGTAAATTTTTACCGTAAAGTTTGAAATCTACCACAGTTAAATCAGCTACAAACACCCTCGCCTGCAGTTCGAGCAGGTTCTATACATTACTTCATTTAAATGTAGAATTAAGGACATTTAAAGGTTCATTTGGAATCTAAAAAACCAAGTGTTCATTCTAGTTTGAACCACACCTCAAAACAAAGATTTATTCCTGGAATAAGTCGTGTACTACAGACGGTGTATTGATCGCTACATAGGGTACTACGTATTCAGCTTTAACTAAACAAAGTTTTTAAATTTAACCCACCACGTTTGTTACAAACAATAGTCAAACAGCATCACCATACGTCGGCAACGTTACATCGTAATTACATCAATATATTAACAGTGTTTTACCATATACTGAGGCCATAAGAAACAATTAAACAGCCATGTGTGCACCTTAACGCTTGTGCTAACTGTTTTTGTGCGTGATTGAAAAGCACACTCAAGTTTATTTCCCAAGATATATATACTTAAACGCGCAAACCGTAAGCCTTTAACGTTATCTGCTGGCAGTGAAAATTCATTTTATTGAACTAAACAGTAAATCGAAAGGTAGAAACAAACAATTGTATATCTTTGGACTATTTTTACAACCTGTATACAGTTCTGTAATACCCACTGGGGCGATTTCAGAATCCGAATTAATTCTCGGTCATTGGATGGGATTCAGTGTCTACGTCTTCACAACTCTACACGGTACATCAATTCTAATCTGTTCTGTCGCTACTAGCCATATAGATTATAGTCACGAATATTTCATGAAATTCAGCATTTTATTCCCAAACACACGAACGAAATTCAGCATTTTATACCCAACACACGAACAAAATTCGGCATTTTATACCGAAAACAGGAACGAGATTCGGCATTTTTTGATGCATTAAAGATTCGTCATTGGAAAACACAATACACATCAACATACAAATGTATAAACATGCACGGAAGCGGACATTTTTATTGGTATATCTAATATATTGCCTTTTGTGTTTTAATTTCTAACGTTTGACAGCTGTCTCTCACACATATTGTTACACCGGTCACAGGCGTGGGCCCTAGTTCTGATAATCCTCCCGGTCACAGGCGTGGGCCCTAGTTCTGATAGCCCTCCAGGTCACAGGCGTGGGCCCTAGTTCTGATAGCCCTCCAGGTCACAGGCGTGGGCCCTAGTTCTGATAGCCCTCCAGGTCACAGGCGTGGGCCCTAGTTCTGATAGCCCTCCAGGTCACAGGCGTGGGCCCTAGTTCTGATAGCCCTCCAGGTCACAGGCGTGGGCCCTAGTTCTGATAGCCCTCCAGGTCACAGGCGTGGGCCCTAGTTCTGATAGCCCTCCAGGTCACAGGCGTGGGCCCTAGTTCCGATAGCCCTCCAGGTCACAGGCGTGGGCCTTAGTTCTGATAGCCCTCCAGGTCACAGGCGTGGGCCCTAGTTCTAATAATCCTCCAGGTCACAGGCGTGGGCCCTAGGTCTGATAATCCTCCAGGTCACAGGCGTGGGCCCTAGTTCTGATAGCCCTTCAGGTCACAGGCGTGGGCCCTAGTTCTGATAGCCCTCCAGGTCACAGGCGTGGGCCCTAGTTCTGATAGCCCTCCAGATCACAGGCGTGGGCCCTAGTTCTGATAGCCCTCCAGGTCACAGGCGTGGGCCCTAGTTCTGATAGCCCTCCAGGTCACAGGCGTGGGCCCTAGTTCTGATAGCCCTCCAGGTCACAGGCGTGGGCCCTAGTTCTGATAATCCTCCAGGTCACAGGCGTGGGCCCTAGTTCTGATAGCCCTCCAGGTCACAGGCGTGGGCCCTAGTTCTGATAGCCCTCCAGGTCACAGGCGTGGGCCCTAGTTCCGATAGCCCTCCAGGTCACAGGCGTGGGCCCTAGTTCTGATAGCCCTCCAGGTCACAGGCGTGGGCCCTAGTTCTAATAATCCTCCAGGTCACAGGCGTGGGCCCTAGGTCTGATAATCCTCCAGGTCACAGGCGTGGGCCCTAGTTCTGATAGCCCTCCAGGTCACAGGCGTGGGCCCTAGTTCTGATAGCCCTCCAGGTCACAGGCGTGGGCCCTAGTTCTGATAGCCCTCCAGATCACAGGCGTGGGCCCTAGTTCTGATAGCCCTCCAGGTCACAGGCGTGGGCCCTAGTTCTGATAGCCCTCCAGGTCACAGGCGTGGGCCCTAGTTCTGATAATCCTCCAGGTCACAGGCGTGGGCCCTAGTTCTGATAATCCTCCAGACCATATCTGCACCAGCCAAACCAACATAGCTAAACGAAGAAAAAAAAAATCTGAACCCATAAATAAGATAAAATACAATAAATCTCATCCAAAATCTTTCAGTTGCAGCATGCAGAGAATTTGATGCATGCGTTAATGAAATAAAGGCTGGGAAGTTCTAACACAGTCGATGTACCCAGGAACACTAAGTTAGGGAAAGGAAAGGGATATTCTCTCGTCATACTATTACAGAAAAAAAGTTAAACGGTACTTTCTCAACATTGTCTAGTTCTAAACAGTATGACTACATCAGCTCTAAAATGGTTTGTGGGTAATTTCTGAACTATTTTTACTACTTCAACTCCAGAAATCGTTGCGGGTATTTCCCGAACAGTGTGACTACTTCGGCTCAAGAGATGTTTGCATGTATCTTCTGATCAGTATGGCTACTTCAGCTCTTGAAAAGTTTGTCGGTATTTTCTGAATATTGTAACTACCTCAACTCTAGAGAGATTTGCCGGTATATTCTGAACTTTGTGATTCTTCAGCATTAGACAAGTTTTAAGGTACTGAATATTGTGAATACTTCAGCTATAGGAAGGTTTGCGGGTATTTTTGAACATTCTAGCTTTTCAACTGTAGAATAGATTTGGGCTTTTTTCCTAAATATTGTAACTACCTTAGCTGTAGAGAGGTTGGAGGGTATTTTCTAAACATTGTAAAAACTTGCGCTATATGGAGGTTTACAGGATGAACATTTTGAATATTGTGACTACTTTAACTCTAGAGGCTTACGGGTATTTTCTAAATATTATGACAATTTCAGCTCTTTAAGGTTTGAGTGTATTTTTAAACATTTTGACACTGCAGCTCTAGAAAAATGTGTGTGCTTTTTCAGAACATTGTCACTACCTTAGCGCTAGAGGGTGTTTTGTGACTTTTCAGCTCTATGAAGGTTTGCGGGGTTTTTTCCTGAATATTATGAATACATCAGCTATTGAAATGTTTGCGGTTATTGCCTGAAGATTGTGACGTCTTCAGCAATAGAAATGATTGTGAGTATTTTCCTAACATTATGAGATCTTCAGCAATAGAAATGATTGTGGGTATTTTCTTAACATTGTGACGTCTTCAGCAATAGAAATGATTGTGGGTATTTTCTTAACATTGTGACGTCTTCAGCAATAGAAATGATTGTGAGTATTTTCCTAACATTATGAGATCTTCAGCAATAGAAATGATTGTGGGTATTTTCCTAACATTGTGACATCTTCAGCAATAGAAATGATTGTGGGTATTTTCCTAACATTGTGACGTCTTCAGCTCTAGAGAGGTTTGAGAATATTTTCTGAATATTAGGGCTTTTCAGCTATGGGAGATTTGGGGATATTTTCTAATCATTACGACTACTTCAACTCTAGAGATGTTTGATGTCTTTTCCGAACATTGTGGCATTTCAGCTCTAGAGAGCTTTGCTTTTTTTTCTTTCGAGAAATTTCAGCAGAAGTAACAATTGTTGGCATTTTGTAAAGTTGTCGGAACTTTCTGTACTTGTTGTAGTAGGCGATACACATACATGGAAACTTGAAGACACGTATAACTATTCTGTTGTATGTATTGTGTATGTATTATTCATAAACCAAAGACAAACTGAAATGATTTCTGTATAAAGGAAAACTATTTTACCAAATAGGAGAATAAAGAAGTGTAGTGAATGGTTCACTCCTCCGAACTCTTCTAAATTTTAAACGGGTCCAACACGTTATATTTCGTCAGATGGTGAATGCTTTCCCGCAAATAGTAAACCTTTGCATATATGTATGCAATTCCGTGCCGTTAGCAACATTATGTGATTACAATGTTCTCTGAGCCTGGACAGATGTACTCAAAGTTTACTTCATCTCACTGCAAGGTGATGAAGGCTCGGGTACATTGTGTACAAGTCACCTTTTCGTCTCATTCTGTGTTTGGCAGAAATATTTTCTGATGTATTTCAACACAGCAGCTATCAAAGAATCATTAACATGGTGTCATTGACCTAAAGTCTACATTACACAGGGCCAGCAGGGTAAACTTGAGTGTCATTGACCTAATGTCTACATTACACAGGGCCAGCAGGGTAAACTTGAGTGTCATTGATCTAATGTCTACACAGGGCCAGCAGGGTAAACTTGAGTGTCATTGATCTAATGTCTACATTACACAGGGCCAGCAGAGTAAACTTGAGTGTCATTGACCTAATGTCTACATTACACAGGGCCAGCAGGGTAAACTTGAGTGTCATTGACCTAATGTCTACACAGGGCCAGCAGAGTAAACTTGAGTGTCATTGACCTAATGTCTACATTACACAGGGCCAGCAGGGTAAACTTGAGTGTCATTGACCTAATGTCTACATTACACAGGGCCAGCAGGGTAAACTTGAGTGTCATTGACCTAATGTCTACACAGGGCCAGCAGGGTAAACTTGAGTGTCATTGACCTAATGTCTACATTACACAGGGCCAGCAGATTAAACTTGAGTGTCATTGACCTAATGTCTACATTACACAGGGCCAGCAGGGTAAACTTGAGTGTCATTGACCTAATGTCTACATTACACAGGGCCAGCAGAGTAAACTTGAGTGTCATTGACCTAATGTCTACATTACACAGGGCCAGCAGGGTAAACTTGAGTGTCATTGACCTAATGTCTACACAGGGCCAGCAGAGTAAACTTGAGTGTCATTGACCTAATGTCTACATTACACAGGGCCAGCAGGGTAAACTTGAGTGTCATTGACCTAATGTCTACATTACACAGGGCCAGCAGGGTAAACTTGAGTGTCATTGACCTAATGTCTACATTACACAGGGCCAGCAGAGTAAACTTGAGTGTCATTGACCTAATGTCTACATTACACAGGGCCAGCAGGGTAAACTTGAGTGTCATTGACCTAATGTCTACACAGGGCCAGCAGAGTAAACTTGAGTGTCATTGACCTAATGTCTACATTACACAGGGCCAGCAGGGTAAACTTGAGTGTCATTGACCTAATGTCTACATTACACAGGGCCAGCAGGGTAAACTTGAGTGTCATTGACCTAATGTCTACACAGGGCCAGCAGGGTAAACTTGAGTGTCATTGACCTAATGTCTACACAGGGCCAGCAGAGTAAACTTGAGTGTCATTGACCTAATGTCTACACAGGGCCAGCAGGGTAAACTTGAGTGTCATTGACCTAATGTCTACACAGGGCCAGCAGGGTAAACTTGAGTGTCATTGACCTAATGTCTACATTACACAGGGCCAGCAGGGTAAACTTGAGTGTCATTGACCTAATGTCTACATTACACAGGGCCAGCAGGGTAAACTTGAGTGTCATTGACCTAATGTCTACATTACATAGGGCCAGCAGGGTAAACTTGAGTGTCATTGACCTAATGTCTACACAGGGCCAGCAGAGTAAACTTGAGTGTCATTGACCTAATGTCTACATTACACAGGGCCAGCAGGGTAAACTTGAGTGTCATTGACCTAATGTCTACATTACACAGGGCCAGCAGGGTAAACTTGAGTGTCATTGACCTAATGTCTACATTACACAGGGCCAGCAGAGTAAACTTGAGTGTCATTGACCTAATGTCTACATTACACAGGGCCAGCAGGGTAAACTTGAGTGTCATTGACCTAATGTCTACATTACACAGGGCCAGCAGGGTAAACTTGAGTGTCATTGACCTAATGTCTACATCACACAGGGCCAGCAGAGTAAACTTGAGTGTCATTGACCTAATGTCTACACAGGGCCAGCAGAGTAAACTTGAGTGTCATTGACCTAATGTCTACATTACACAGGGCCAGCAGGGTAAACTTGAGTGTCATTGACCTAATGTCTACATTACACAGGGCCAGCAGGGTAAACTTGAGTGTCATTGACCTAATGTCTACACAGGGCCAGCAGGGTAAACTTGAGTGTCATTGACCTAATGTCTACATTACACAGGGCCAGCAGGGTAAACTTGAGTGTCATTGACCTAATGTCTACACAGGGCCAGCAGGGTAAACTTGAGTGTCATTGACCTAATGTCTACATTACACAGGACCAGCAGAGTAAACTTGAGTGTCATTGACCTAATGTCTACATTACACAGGGCCAGCAGGGTAAACTTGAGTGTCATTGACCTAATGTCTACATTACACAGGGCCAGCAGAGTAAACTTGAGTGTCATTGACCTAATGTCTACATTACACAGGGCCAGCAGGGTAAACTTGAGTGTCATTGACCTAATGTCTACATTACACAGGGCCAGCAGGGTAAACTTGAGTGTCATTGACCTAATGTCTACATTACACAGGGCCAGCAGGGTAAACTTGAGTGTCATTGACCTAATGTCTACATTACACAGGGCCAGCAGAGTAAACTTGAGTGTCATTGACCTAATGTCTACACAGGGCCAGCAGAGTAAACTTGAGTGTCATTGACCTAATGTCTACATTACACAGGGCCAGCAGAGTAAACTTGAGTGTCATTGACCTAATGTTTACACAGGGCCAGCAGAGTAAACTTGAGTGTCATTGACCTAATGTCTACACAGGGCCAGCAGAGTAAACTTGAGTGTCATTGACCTAATGTCTACACAGGGCCAGCAGGGTAAACTTGAGTGTCATTGACCTAATGTCTACACAGGGCCAGCAGGGTAAACTTGAGTGTCATTGACCTAATGTCTACATTACACAGGGCCAGCAGGGTAAACTTGAGTGTCATTGACCTAATGTCTACATTACACAGGGCCAGCAGAGTAAACTTGAGTGTCATTGACCTAATGTCTACACAGGGCCAGCAGAGTAAACTTGAGTGTCATTGACCTAATGTCTACATTACACAGGGCCAGCAGAGTAAACTTGAGTGTCATTGACCTAATGTCTACACAGGGCCAGCCGAGTAAACTTGAGTGTCATTGACCTAATGTCTACACAGGGCCAGCAGAGTAAACTTGAGTGTCATTGACCTAATGTCTACATTACACAGGGCCAGCAGGGTAAACTTGAGTGTCATTGACCTAATGTCTACACAGGGCCAGCAGGGTAAACTTGAGTGTCATTGACCTAATGTCTACACAGGGCCAGCAGGGTAAACTTGAGTGTCATTGACCTAATGTCTACATTACACAGGGCCAGCAGGGTAAACTTGAGTGTCATTGACCTAATGTCTACACAGGGCCAGCAGGGTAAACTTGAGTGTCATTGACCTAATGTCTACATTACACAGGGCCAGCAGGGTAAACTTGAGTGTCATTGACCTAATGTCTACATTACATAGGGCCAGCAGGGTAAACTTGAGTGTCATTGACCTAATGTCTACACAGGGCCAGCAGGGTAAACTTGAGTGTCATTGACCTAATGTCTACATTACACAGGGCCAGCAGAGTAAACTTGAGTGTCATTGACCTAATGTCTACATTACACAGGGCCAGCAGGGTAAACTTGAGTGTCATTGACCTAATGTCTACATTACATAGGGCCAGCAGAGTAAACTTGAGTGTCATTGACCTGATGTCTACACAGGGCCAGCAGGGTAAACTTGAGTGTCATTGACCTAATGTCTACACAGGGCCAGCAGGGTAAACTTGAGTGTCATTGACCTAATGTCTACATTACACAGGGCCAGCAGAGTAAACTTGAGTGTCATTGACCTAATGTCTACATTACACAGGGCCAGCAGGGTAAACTTGAGTGTCATTGACCTAATGTCTACACAGGGCCAGCAGGGTAAACTTGAGTGTCATTGACCTAATGTCTACACAGGGCCAGCAGGGTAAACTTGAGTGTCATTGACCTAATGTCTACATTACATAGGGCCAGCAGGGTAAACTTGAGTGTCAATGACCTAATGTCTACACAGGGCCAGCAGGGTAAACTTGAGTGTCATTGACCTAATGTCTACATTACACAGGGCCATCAGAGTAAACTTGAGTGTCATTGAACTAATGTCTACATTACACAGGGCCAGCAGAGTAAACTTGAGTGTCATTGACCTAATGTCTACACAGGGCCAGCAGGGTAAACTTGAGTGTCATTGACCTAATGTCTACATTACACAGGGCCAGCAGGGTAAACTTGAGTGTCATTGACCTAATGTCTACACAGGGCCAGCAGGGTAAACTTGAGTGTCATTGACCTAATGTCTACATTACACAGGGCCAGCAGGGTAAACTTGAGTGTCATTGACCTAATGTCTACATCACACAGGGCCAGCAGGGTAAACTTGAGTGTCATTGACCTAATGTCTACATTACACAGGGCCAGCAGGGTAAACTTGAGTGTCATTGACCTAATGTCTACATCACACAGGGCCAGCAGGGTAAACTTGAGTGTCATTGACCTAATGTCTACACAGGGCCAGCAGGGTAAACTTGAGTGTCATTGACCTAATGTCTACATTACACAGGGCCAGCAGGGTAAACTTGAGTGTCATTGACCTAATGTCTACATTACACAGGGCCAGCAGGGTAAACTTGAGTGTCATTGACCTAATGTCTACATTACATAGGGCCAGCAGGGTAAACTTGAGTGTCATTGACCTAATGTCTACACAGGGCCAGCAGGGTAAACTTGAGTGTCATTGACCTAATGTCTACATTACATAGGGCCAGCAGAGTAAACTTGAGTGTCATTGACCTAATGTCTACATCACACAGGGCCAGCAGGGTAAACTTGAGTGTCATTGACCTAATGTCTACATTACACAGGGCCAGCAGGGTAAACTTGAGTGTCATTGACCTAATGTCTACATTACACAGGGCCAGCAGGGTAAACTTGAGTGTCATTGACCTAATGTCTACACAGGGCCAGCAGGGTAAACTTGAGTGTCATTGACCTAATGTCTACATTACACAGGGCCAGCAGAGTAAACTTGAGTGTCATTGACCTAATGTCTACATTACACAGGGCCAGCAGGGTAAACTTGAGTGTCATTGACCTAATGTCTACATTACACAGGTCCAGCAGGGTAAACTTGAGTGTCATTGACCTAATGTCTACATTACACAGGGCCAGCAGAGTAAACTTGAGTGTCATTGACCTAATGTCTACACAGGGCCAGCAGGGTAAACTTGAGTGTCATTGACCTAATGTCTACACAGGGCCAGCAGGGTAAACTTGAGTGTCATTGACCTAATGTCTACACAAGGCCAGCAGAGTAAACTTGAGTGTCATTGACCTAATGTCTACATTACACAGGGCCAGCAGGGTAAACTTGAGTGTCATTGACCTAATGTCTACATTACACAGGGCCAGCAGGGTAAACTTGAGTGTCATTGACCTAGTGTCTACATTACACAGGGCCAGCAGGGTAAACTTGAGTGTCATTGACCTAATGTCTACATTACACAGGGCCAGCAGGGTAAACTTGAGTGTCATTGACCTAAAGTCTACATTACACAGGGCCAGCCGAGTAAACTTGAGTGTCATTGACCTAATGTCTACACAGGGCCAGCAGAGTAAACTTGAGTGTCATTGACCTAATGTCTACATTACACAGGGCCAGCAGGGTAAACTTGAGTGTCATTGACCTAATGTCTACACAGGGCCAGCAGGGTAAACTTGAGTGTCATTGACCTAATGTCTACATTACACAGGGCCAGCAGGGTAAACTTGAGTGTCATTGACCTAATGTCTACATTACACAGGGCCAGCAGGGTAAACTTGAGTGTCATTGACCTAATGTCTACACAGGGCCAGCAGAGTAAACTTGAGTGTCATTGACCTAATGTCTACATTACACAGGGCCAGCAGAGTAAACTTGAGTGTCATTGACCTAATGTCTACATTACACAGGGCCAGCAGGGTAAACTTGAGTGTCATTGACCTAATGTCTACACAGGGCCAGCAGGGTAAACTTGAGTGTCATTGACCTAATGTCTACACAGGGCCAGCAGGGTAAACTTGAGTGTCATTGACCTAATGTCTACACAGGGCCAGCAGAGTAAACTTGAGTGTCATTGACCTAATGTCTACATTACACAGGGCCAGCAGGGTAAACTTCAGTGTCATTGACCTAATGTCTACATTAGACAGGGCCAGCAGGGTAAACTTGAGTGTCATTGACCTAATGTCTACATTACACAGGGCCAGCAGAGTAAACTTGAGTGTCATTGACCTAATGTCTACACAGGGCCAGCAGGGTAAACTTGAGTGTCATTGACCTAATGTCTACACAGGGCCAGCAGGGTAAACTTGAGTGTCATTGACCTAATGTCTACATTACACAGGGCCAGCAGGGTAAACTTGAGTGTCATTGACCTAATGTCTACACAGGGCCAGCAGGGTAAACTTGAGTGTCATTGACCTAATGTCTATATTACACAGGGCCAGCAGAGTAAACTTGAGTGTCATTGACCTAATGTCTACATTACACAGGGCCAGCAGGGTAAACTTGAGTGTCATTGACCTAATGTCTACATTACACAGGGCCAGCAGGGTAAACTTGAGTGTCATTGACCTAATGTCTACATTACACAGGGCCAGCAGGGTAAACTTGAGTGTCATTGACCTAATGTCTACATTACACAGGGCCAGCAGGGTAAACTTGAGTGTCATTGACCTAATGTCTACATTACACAGGGCCAGCAGGGTAAACTTGAGTGTCATTGACCTAATGTCTACATTACACAGGGCCAGCAGGGTAAACTTGAGTGTCATTGACCTAATGTCTACATTACAAAGGGCCAGCAGAGTAAACTTGAGTGTCATTGACCTAATGTCTACACAGGGCCAGCAGGGTAAACTTGAGTGTCATTGACCTAATGTCTACATTACACAGGGCCAGCAGAGTAAACTTGAGTGTCATTGACCTAATGTCTACATTACACAGGGCCAGCAGGGTAAACTTGAGTGTCATTGACCTAATGTCTACACAGGGCCAGCAGGGTAAACTTGAGTGTCATTGACCTAATGTCTACATTACACAGGGCCAGCAGGGTAAACTTGAGTGTCATTGACCTAATGTCTACATTACACAGGGCCAGCAGAGTAAACTTGAGTGTCATTGACCTAATGTCTACACAGGGCCAGCAGAGTAAACTTGAGTGTCATTGACCTAATGTCTACATTACACAGGGCCAGCAGAGTAAACTTGAGTGTCATTGACCTAATGTCTACACAGGGCCAGCAGAGTAAACTTGAGTGTCATTGATCTAATGTCTACATTACACAGGACCAGCAGAGTAAACTTGAGTGTCATTGACCTAATGTCTACATTACACCGGGCCAGCAGGGTAAACTTGAGTGTCATTGACCTAATGTCTACACAGGGCCAGCAGAGTAAACTTGAGTGTCATTGACCTAATGTCTACACAGGGCCAGCAGGGTAAACTTGAGTGTCATTGACCTAATGTCTACACAGGGCCAGCAGGGTAAACTTGAGTGTCATTGACCTAATGTCTACATTACACAGGGCCAGCAGGGTAAACTTGAGTGTCATTGACCTAATGTCTACACAGGGCCAGCAGGGTAAACTTGAGTGTCATTGACCTAATGTCTACACAGGGCCAGCAGGGTAAACTTGAGTGTCATTGACCTAATGTCTACATTACACAGGGCCAGCAGAGTAAACTTGAGTGTCATTGACCTAATGTCTACACAGGGCCAGCAGGGTAAACTTGAGTGTCATTGACCTAATGTCTACATTACACAGGGCCAGCAGAGTAAACTTGAATGTCATTGACCTAATGTCTACATTACACAGGGCAGCAAGGTAAACTTGAATGTCATTGACCTAATGTCTACATTACACAGGGCCAGCAAGGTAAACTTGAGTGTCATTGACCTAATGTCTACATTACACAGGGCCAGCAGGGTAAACTTGAGTGTCATTGACCTAATGTCTACATTACACAGGGCCAGCAGGGTAAACTTGAGTGTCATTGACCTAATGTCTACATTACACAGGGCCAGCAGGGTAAACTTGAGTGTCATTGACCTAATGTCTACACAGGGCCAGCAGGGTAAACTTGAGTGTCATTGACCTAATGTCTACATTACACAGGGCCAGCAGGGTAAACTTGAGTGTCATTGACCTAATGTCTACATTACACAGGGCCAGCAAGGTAAACTTGAGTGTCATTGACCTAATGTCTACATTACACAGGGCCAGCAGGGTAAACTTGAGTGTCATTGACCTAATGTCTACATTACACAGGGCCAGCAGGGTAAACTTGAGTGTCATTGACCTAATGTCTACATTACACAGGGCCAGCAAGGTAAACTTGAGTGTCATTGACCTAATGTCTACATTACACAGGGCCAGCAGGGTAAACTTGAGTGTCATTGACCTAATGTCTACATTACACAGGGCCAGCAGGGTAAACTTGAGTGTCATTGACCTAATGTCTACATTACACAGGGCCAGCAGGGTAAACTTGAGTGTCATTGACCTAATGTCTACACAGGGCCAGCAGGGTAAACTTGAGTGTCATTGACCTAATGTCTACATTACACAGGGCCAGCAGGGTAAACTTGAGTGTCATTGACCTAATGTCTACATTACACAGGGCCAGCAGGGTAAACTTGAGTGTCATTGACCTAATGTCTACACAGGGCCAGCAGGGTAAACTTGAGTGTCATTGACCGAATGTCTACACAGGGCCAGCAGGGTAAACTTGAGTGTCATTGACCTAATGTCTACATTACACAGGGCCAGCAGAGTAAACTTGAGTGTCATTGACCTAATGTCTACATTACACAGGGCCAGCAGGGTAAACTTGAGTGTCATTGACCTAAAGTCTACATTACACAGGGCCAGCAGAGTAAACTTGAGTGTCATTGACCTAATGTCTACATTACACAGGGCCAGCAGGGTAAACTTGAGTGTCATTGACCTAATGTCTACATTACACAGGGCCAGCAGGGTAAACTTGAGTGTCATTAACCTAATGTCTACATTACACAGGGCCAGCAGGGTAAACTTGAGTGTCATTGACCTAATGTCTACATTACACAGGGCCAGCAGGGTAAACTTGAGTGTCATTGACCTAATGTCTACATTACACAGGGCCAGCAGATTAAACTTGAGTGTCATTGACCTAATGTCTACATTACACAGGGCCAGCAGGGTAAACTTGAGTGTCATTGACCTAATGTCTACATTACACAGGGCCAGCAGGGTAAACTTGAGTGTCATTGACCTAATGTCTACATTACATAGGGCCAGCAGGGTAAACTTGAGTGTCATTGACCTAATGTCTACATTACACAGGGCCAGCAGGGTAAACTTGAGTGTCATTGACCTAAAGTCTACATTACACAGGGCCAGCAGGGTAAACTTGAGTGTCATTGACCTAATGTCTACATTACACAGGGCCAGCAGGGTAAACTTGAGTGTCATTGACCTAATGTCTACACAGGGCCAGCAGAGTAAACTTGAGTGTCATTGACCTAATGTCTACATCACACAGGGCCAGCAGGGTAAACTTGAGTGTCATTGACCTAATGTCTACATTACACAGGGCCAGCAGGGTAAACTTGAGTGTCATTGACCTAATGCATACACAGGGCCAGCAGAGTAAACTTGAGTGTCATTGACCTAATGTCTACATCACACAGGGCCAGCAGAGTAAACTTGAGTGTCATTGACCTAATGTCTACATTACACAGGGCCAGCAGGGTAAACTTGAGTGTCATTGACCTAATGTCTACATTACACAGGGCCAGCAGGGTAAACTTGAGTGTCATTGACCTAATGTCTACACAGGGCCAGCAGGGTAAACTTGAGTGTCATTGACCTAATGTCTACATTACACAGGGCCAGCAGGGTAAACTTGAGTGTCATTGACCTAATGTCTACACAGGGCCAGCAGAGTAAACTTGAGTGTCATTGACCTAATGTCTACATTACACAGGGCCAGCAGGGTAAACTTGAGTGTCATTGACCTAATGTCTACATTACACAGGGCCAGCAGGGTAAACTTGAGTGTCATTGACCTAATGTCTACATTACACAGGGCCAGCAGGGTAAACTTGAGTGTCATTGACCTAATGTCTACACAGGGCCAGCAGGGTAAACTTGAGTGTCATTGACCTAATGTCTACATTACACAGGGCCAGCAGGGTAAACTTGAGTGTCATTGACCTAATGTCTACATCACACAGGGCCAGCAGGGTAAACTTGAGTGTCATTGACCTAATGTCTACATTACACAGGGCCAGCAGGGTAAACTTGAGTGTCATTGACCTAATGTCTACATTACACAGGGCCAGCAGGGTAAACTTGAGTGTCATTGACCTAATGTCTACATTACACAGGGCCAGCAGGGTAAACTTGAGTGTCGTTGACCTAATGTCTACACAGGGCCAGCAGAGTAAACTTGAGTGTCATTGACCTAATGTCTACATTACACAGGGCCAGCAGGGTAAACTTGAGTGTCATTGACCTAATGTCTACATTACACAGGGCCAGCAGGGTAAACTTGAGTGTCATTGACCTAATGTCTACATTACACAGGGCCAGCAGGGTAAACTTGAGTGTCATTGACCTAATGTCTACATTACATAGGGCCAGCAGAGTAAACTTGAGTGTCATTGACCTAATGTCTACACAGGGCCAGCAGGGTAAACTTGAGTGTCATTGACCTAATGTCTACATTACACAGGGCCAGCAGGGTAAACTTGAGTGTCATTGACCTAATGTCTACATTACACAGGGCCAGCAGGGTAAACTTGAGTGTCATTGACCTAATGTCTACATCACACAGGGCCAGCAGGGTAAACTTGAGTGTCATTGACCTAATGTCTACACAGGGCCAGCAGGGTAAACTTGAGTGTCATTGACCTAATGTCTACATCACACAGGGCCAGCAGGGTAAACTTGAGTGACATTGACCTAATGTCTACATTACACAGGGCCAGCAGGGTAAACTTGAGTGTCATTGACCTAATGTCTACACAGGGCCAGCAGAGTAAACTTGAGTGTCATTGACCTAATGTCTACATTACACAGGGCCAGCAGGGTAAACTTGAGTGTCATTGACCTAAAGTCTACATTACACAGGGCCAGCCGAGTAAACTTGAGTGTCATTGACCTAATGTCTACACAGGGCCAGCAGGGTAAACTTGAGTGTCATTGACCTAATGTCTACACAGGGCCAGCAGGGTAAACTTGAGTGTCATTGACCTAATGTCTACATTACACAGGGCCAGCAGGGTAAACTTGAGTGTCATTGACCTAATGTCTACATTACACAGGGCCAGCAGGGTAAACTTGAGTGTCATTGACCTAATGTCTACACAGGGCCAGCAGGGTAAACTTGAGTGTCATTGACCTAATGTCTACATTACACAGGGCCAGCAGGGTAAACTTGAGTGTCATTGACCTAATGTCTACACAGGGCCAGCAGGGTAAACTTGAGTGTCATTGACCTAATGTCTACATTACACAGGGCCAGCAGGGTAAACTTGAGTGTCATTGACCTAATGTCTACACAGGGCCAGCAGGGTAAACTTGAGTGTCATTGACCTAATGTCTACATTACACAGGGCCAGCAGGGTAAACTTGAGTGTCATTGACCTAATGTCTACATTACACAGGGCCAGCAGGGTAAACTTGAGTGTCATTGACCTAATGTCTACATTACACAGGGCCAGCAGGGTAAACTTGAGTGTCATTGACCTAATGTCTACACAGGGCCAGCAGGGTAAACTTGAGTGTCATTGACCTAATGTCTACATACACAGGGCCAGCAGGGTAAACTTGAGTGTCATTGACCTAATGTCTACATTACACAGGGCCAGCAGGGTAAACTTGAGTGTCATTGACCTAATGTCTACATTACACAGGGCCAGCAGAGTAAACTTGAGTGTCATTCAGAAAAGAGAAGCGAAATGTTATTAAAGTGATACATCGTAAGTAAATTTCTTTACATGTTATTGAGCATGTCTATATGTGAGAAAACAGTTTGAAATAGAAAACCCCGAGGGAAGCGTGTTATAGAATTTGAGCGTAGGCTGCTTACAATTTCTCGGTCCCTATCATGTAGGATGTAATTATAAATTGAAGTGACATTAGCTTGCTACTTGAAAGTCGTAATAGTGGTTAAGACGTGTGGGTGGCTAAACTTAGAATGAATCGTGGATGGTATAGAAATGGAAAGTCGTAATAGTGGTTAAGAGGTGTGGGTGGCTAAACTTAGAATGAATCGTGGATGGTATACAAATGGAAAGTCGTAATAGTGGTTAAGAGGTGTGTATGGCTAACATTATAATGTATCGTGAATGGTCTACCATATTACGACGGCAAAGTAAACATGCTCAGATCATACAAGTTTCTCTGTAGGTAGATACACAACATATAAAACAAGACAGCGATGTCTGCCACCACAATAAAAATAAAAAATGACAAAGGATAGAAGACTGATGAGACGCGTTGTCATGGTAACGATATCGTGTTCTCAAGGTTTACAGATACTTCAGACATTGTATATATACTAATAAGTCATTGGTAGGTAAGAAAGAAACATGCAGATAGAACCATGTCTTCAGTGGGCGTATCATGATGTTCAAATTTCAACTGACTCCATTATTAAAGCTCATTTCCTACTTTATCAACAAACCAAGTAATCCAACCTAGAGTTCGCTTCCTCCGAATACAAAATCAGAATTGGAAGCCATCTGTGTTATGAATTAATACTCGTCAATCGAATATCGCGATGCTTTTGTCTTTGAAAAGTAAATCAAAATTTCCAGAACCTTCAGTGATGTTTAGACCAGATGTTCCAGATACGATAATTAAATACAATATTTAATCAGCATTATCAAGCACATGAATATTTATAAACGATATGAACACTTAGCTGTCAGGTAATTATACTTTGCCAATACTCTACACTCACCTGTTCAATTATTGTCTTAAGTTTCTGTTGTACGTTTATGCGAATACGTTAACATATATTGATGTACATGGATTATGATTATCTTTCAAATAACGAAACAAGCGAATCCTTTGTATGTCATTCTTGTAGATAGATCATGGTATGATATGAAAAGGTTTGTGAGCAGATGGACTTTTAAATCCGTCCTTTAATTCAACTGTATGTAGTACATATACATTGTTTTGTAGATAAAGTGTGGCTTTGTTTTAATACGCCTTAACTTACACAACATCTCAAACAGGAGATCTATGTTAGGTTCGTTAAGCTTGACTACCGACATATTCTTTGATTACTTGACGTGGTTGGAATTTAATGAATATTTAACAATGTATCTTATATTAGATGAAACCTCATAAAGTTAAATGGTTTGCTCCATGATGACATATTGGCTAACTTTATCATTCCTAATGATGACCTTAGCTGTTAATAGGGCGTTAAACAAAATAAACCAAACCAAACCATCCTAATGTAACTTTATCATTACTAATCGGCAATTCCCAAAGGCATATGGATACCATGAATGTTTTATATTTAGTTATCAAAGAGTAAATGATACACAATACAAATTTACTTTTTTTTTTTTTTACTTTTGATTGGCCTGTAGATGCCATGGCTTAAAAACCCTCGTGAGCTCTGGAAACAAAAACCCATGGGTAATAGCATTGATAACAAAATTGATTAACTATGATATTTGGAACAGAGGAAAATGATATGTTACTTGTTTCTAGTCAGAAAAATCAAATGTCAAGTGGAAGGATTTCAAGTGTTCATAAAATTCCGCCAATCCAGCAAAGGAATGTCAAGGTAGGTAGCAATGATGAGTGGTGGAGCCATGAGGAGAGTCACACTGCAAAAGGAAACAAAAACGACAGCAGTGTCTTAAATGCAAAACCAAAAAGACTCAATTCTATTATCTTATTAAACAAATAATAGGAGAGATGGTGGGGATCAAAATGTTTGCTCCCTGAATTCACTTTCAAGCTTTTCTAGGTCTACTAGTTGAAGAAAGTAAAGAGCTCCGTAAAGGGGAAGAACTCTTAACTAGAAGCAAGGACACAATAATGATCAGAACCAATAGCGGTGAACTTAAATTTGATAACCTAATTTAATCCGTAATTCGATTAAATTCATTTATCAAATAGTAAACAGACATGTTAACTTTAAAAAACAACAACTTTTGAATTGGCCTATAGAAGTCTGGGAACAGCAGCCGAGAGAAAATGATCATTTGCTTATTGCTAGTTAGTAAAATTACAAAGTCTGTTGGTAGCTTTTCAGGTGTTCAAAATGTCGCCAAATGTCTGGTACACAGGACTGAAGAAACTGAAGGCAGATACCAGTCACCGCTACCATATGTGACGGTAGGAACACCTACATGTGAAGACATTACCAAGACAGTTAAATAAAAACAATTGAATGAATAACCCGATTTATATATAACAGTCACTGTGATGTAGTCCCAGAAGTATAATTCCATGACCAGATTGGACACAAAAAGTCAATGTGTGACCAGTTAATTCGTAAACAAAATCTATAAACAGCTTAGTCACAGAAGATAAGATTGACCAGATCAGTCAAGATGACCTGATTAGTCACAAAAATAAATGTATAACCAGGTTAGCCAAGGTGGCCAGATTATTCACAAAAATAAATGTATCACCAGGTTAGTCAAGGTGGCCAGATTAGTCACAAAAATAAATGTATTACCAGATCAGCCAAGGTGACCAGATTATTCACAAAAATAAATGTATTACCAGGTTAGTCAAGGTGGCCAGATTAGTCACAAAAATAAAGGTTTAACCAGGTTAGCCAAGGTGACCAGATTATTCACAAAAATAAATGTATTACCAGGTTAGTCAAGGTGGCCAGATTAGTCACAAAAATAAATGTATTACCAGGTTAGTCAAGGTGACCAGATTAGTCACAAAAAGTTTGGTTTGGATTAACAGCTATTGTCATTTAAGGACGGCCTCCCGTGCGTGTGACATGCATGCGTGTGGTGAGTGCATATGTGTGTTTTGTGGGGCTGCGGGATGTTCGTGTTAAGTCTCCTTGTGATAGGCCGGAACTTTTGCCGATTTATAGTGCTACCTCACTGAAGCATACTGCCGAAGACACCAAGCAGCACACCCCAATCGGTCACATTATACTGACAACGGGCGAACCAGTCGTCCTACTCCAAATATGCTGAGCGCTAAGCAGGAGTAGGAACTACAATTTTTAAAGACTTTGGTATGTCTCGGCCAGGGAACAGAACCCAAAGCCTTCCTCACAGGGGCGAACGCTAAAATGCATAACATATTAATCAAGGTAGCCAGATTTGTAACAAAAATACATGCATTAACCAGATTAGTAAGTGTGACCAGATTAGTCGCAGACGCTGAGATTGGTCAGATTCGTCAGAGTGACCAGATTAGTCACGAAGCTAAATTAGGGTGAATATGACAACCAGCAATCGCTGTAAAGACAAAACATTAATACTGATTCATTTAGTCAAACAAACTTCCATGAATACAAACTATAGCTATATTATTTTCATACTTATAGAATCAACCAAGGGCCAAATTCCTGAGATTCAGGAGAGGTACCATAATGATTTTTTTCTAACAGCAAACTTTGGAAACCTTGTTGAAGACGATATACATATAAATCATGACCCATGTGGTTAAGATTTATTATTTAATTTAACGGGTTTTACGTCCGCTATTACGGCCTAGCGGAGATGTGGTTAAGATAGCCGTCCTGTAATAATTAACCAAGTGTGTTGACAGATATTTCAGGGTATATAAAATACCAACCCCCTGCGCCTATTACACCTGTCCCAATTTGACTATTCACATAACATCTATTTTTTGCACGTGAAATAAGGCAACGTTCATTTCTCCCATGGTAAGCGGTAACATATTTGCTACTAAACCTTTTCGGCACACGGGAGCATTGTCTATTTTTTCACAATAGCCAATATTTTGTTTGGCAATACACAATAATTCATTGCCCCTAAATCATCGCCACCACAGTGCTTCGCCAAAATTTGAGAGGAGGGCCTCCAAAAGTCAACCTTTGTTTTATTTTGCCTGGAATCGTTGCAATTTTCATTCCACCTTAAACTTGCCACCAAATTTTAGCTGATTGACGTCTTAGGGCCAAATCAGTCACCTCTGAGAATCTCTCGCACATACAAAAGCTCTTTTAATGATTGACGATCCCGATATCCAAACATCTACTCGAACAGCTGAAGACTTAAGCTGAAAACCAGCTGTTGAATATACACAAGGTGAAATAAAATATTACCAGCTATCCTAACAAACCAATCTATTTTGTACAATATTCAAACAAGCATTGTTATCAACCAAACCTCTCAACTGTATTAACCAGATGAAACCACACTAAATAAGTGTTACAAGGAACTTTGTTTATTGTCATAAGACCAAAATAAAAGATTCACAAGATTACAAGCTCAACTGAGAGAGAATAAAATATCCTAATATAGCCACTATTATCCTTTTACTCCAATCTGCCAATTTCAATGATTTGAGTGTCCAAGAATCTGGCCAAAGGAACTGTAGTTGCTATCCCAACCCTGAAGGAATGTGTATTGTAAACTGAACCACCCACTCCGATGGCACGCAAGAATTTCCTCAATACAGAGAGAAATTACTAACACGTAACAAGTAAACCCTCATAATGTCAAATAAGCGGACCCGTAGATCTTGGCCTAATCTTCGGATGGCTTTCAAAAGCTGAACGGGGCATGAATTAGCATTTGTAGTTAAAAGCAAAAAACTATTCCCCAATCAAGCTGATCAGTTTTCCAAGACAACTCCTTTTAATCCAATTGCTGTACCTGAATGAATAAAGCGGATATTTGAACTACATAACACGTGTGGACTCCCAGTATGATACACCAACTCTCCATTACTCAAAAATACATCAAATGACAGTGGAAACGCTGACGTAAATGCTTTGGAATGTTGACTTAGTCCCTGTCGTGCCGGATCTAAAATTAGAACTTTGTTTATTTACATTAACCATACATTTTATTTGGGGATGATTTGGAGAACATTTTAGACATTTTTGAGCAAAGGAACAATGTACCTTAGTACAATTCCCCTCGAAGTTAAAAGTGTAGCATGTCAGGTCATGAGATTTGTTGCTGCCCTGCGATTTGTGCACTACAAGCTTTGTCGCTACTGATATCACTTGAGTGCATGGATAATAGCCATATATCTTGATCAACATTAACATTACCTTAATGCATTTCAGGGCGAGAAGCTTTCCTTAACCTAAACTGTTCGTCATAATATTTCGACCCTAAATTACCAATACACTTTTCTCCAAGCCTTACAGTATTCGTGTTATTACTGAAGACTCCGAGTCTCCTCCTGGTGGTGACTTGTTATGAAGACAGAAATAAATATCAGAAAGGCATCCAGCCATTGCTAAATGTCAACTGTCTTGGTCTGCTTTGATTTTGACTTCAAAAATAAATGACCATTGACAAAAGGAAACAACGTATCCATTGTTATCAAAACTCAATAACCGGGATAAAGCGGAAGTTGTCTACATAATCTTTTCCAATTTTGTTTACTTACTTTGCAATAAAACAATGAATTTTAAAATAGAATTTTTTATATCCGATATCAACGTATGTTCTCCCATCTACATGGTTACGACTTGTAGTCTACAAATCTACTAATTTACCCAGTAGTCCGCTGTTTACGATAGATATAATCACAAATAGTGCTGGAGTGATTTTGAATTTCTATATATTCATACGAACCATGTTTATACAGAAAA